>NC_080666.1:2080133-2218236 GCF_027579445.1 Ammospiza nelsoni
AGGATTTTTTGTGAATTTTTTAGGATTTTTTGGGGTTTTTTGGGGGATTTTTTGGGGGATTTTTTGTGGATTTTTTGGTGAACTTTTTGGGACATTTTTAGGATTTTTTTTTTTTATTTTAGGGGATTTTTTAGGGATTTTTTGGGGAATTTTTTGGGATTTTTTTGTAAATTTTTGGGGGTTTCTTGGTGAATTTTTAAGGAACATTTTAGGATTTTGGGGAAATTTTTGGGGAATTTTTGGGGAATTCTTTGGGAAATTTTTTGTGGATTTTGAGGAGTTTTGGGGAAATTTTTGGGGGAATTTTTTGTGGATTTGGGGGAATTTTTGGGGAATTTTTGGGGGAATTTTTGGTGAATTTTTGGAAAATTTTTTGTGATTTTTTGGTGAATTTTTTGGGATTTTTTGGGGGATTTTTTTGTAAATTTTTGGGGGTTTTTTGGTGAATTTTTAAGGAACGTTTTAAGATTTTGGGGGGAATTTTTTGGGAATTGTTGGGGAATTTTTGGGGGAATTTTTTGGGATTTGGGGGAATTTTAGGAGAATTTTTTGGGGAATTTTTTGGGATTTGGGGGAATTTTTGGGGGAATTTTTTGGGATTTTTTGGGAATTTTTGGGGGGAATTTTTTGTGGATTTTTGGGGGATTTTTTGGTGAATTTTTAAGAAACATTTTAGGATTTTTGGGACAATTTTGGGGGGAATTTTTTGGGAATTTTTGGGGAATTTTTGGGGAATTTTTTGTGGATTTTGGGGATTTTTTTGCTGATTTTTCGGGGACATTTTGGGACATTTTCAGGGCATTTTGGGGGCATTTTTTGGGATGTTTTCGGGGATTTTGGGGATTTTTTGGGGCATTTTTTGGCTGATTTTTGGGGACATTTTCAGGATAATTTTTGGACATTTTCAGAGCATTTTTGGGATATTTTTGGGGCATTTTTGGGACAATTTTCAGGATATTTTCAGGACATTTTCAGAGCATTTTTGGGATATTTTTGGGGCATTTTTGGGATATTTTTGGGGCATTTTTCGGGTATTTTTGGGATTTTTTCCGAACACTTTGGGGATATTTTTGGGGTATTTTGGGATATTTTTGGGACATTTTTGGGGTTTTTTTGGGGTGTATTTTGGGACATTTCTCGCTGATTTTTGGACATTTTGGGGGCAATTTTTGGGCTCTTTTTGGGACATTTTCGGGACAATTTTCAGGACGTTTTCAGGACATTTTGGGGGCATTTTTGGGACAATTTTCAGGACGTTTTCAGGACATTTTGGGGGCATTTTTGGGACAATTTTCAGGACGTTTTTAGGACGTTTTCAGGACATTTTTGGGAGAATTTTCAGGAAATTTTTGGGGCGTTTTTTGGAATATTTTGGGACAATCTCAGGATATTTTTGGGGATATTTTTGGGGCCATTTCTGGGTTGTTTCTGTGACTTTTTAGGGCATTTTTGGGGTATTTTTGGGATATTTTCAGGTCATTTTTGGGACATTTTCCGCTGATTTTTGGGCCAATTTTGGGGCATTTTTGGGACAATTTTCAGGGAATTTTGGGATGTTTTTAGGACATTTTCAGGGCATTTTTGGGATGTTTTTAGGAAATCTTTGGGGTATTTTGGGGCTCATTTTTGGGTTATTTTTAGGACATTTTCAGAGCCTTTTTGCAGACATTTTGGGGGTATTTTTGGGACATTTTCAGGATATTTTTGGGACATTTTTGGGGACATTTTGGGGATATTTTTAGGACATTTCCAGGGCGTTTTTGGAGTAATTTTTGGAATATTTTCAGGATATTTTCCAGACACTTTTGGGGCAATTTCTGGGGAAGTTTTCAGGATATTTTTAGGACATTTTCAGAGCATTTTTACGACAATTTTCGTGGATTTTGGGGCCAATTTTTGGGATATTTTGATGACAATTTTCAGGGCATTTTTAGGACATTTCCAGAGCGTTTTTGGGGCAATTTTCGGGGTATTTTTAGGATATTTTTGGGGACATTTTCAAAGCATTTTGGGGATATTTTTGGGGCCCTTTGGGGACATTTTTGGGTATTTTTTGGATATTTTTGGGGCAGTTTTGGGGGGACTTTTTGGGGATTTTTGGGATATTTTTGGTGAAATTTTCAGGATATTTTGGGGACATTTTGAGGACAATTTTTGGGATATTTTTAGGGCACTTTCAGGATATTTTTGGGCTATTTCTGGGATAATTTTATGAGGTTTTCAGGATATTTTTGGGGTATTTTTGGAACATTTTTGGGACATTTGTGGGACAATTTTTGGGATCCTTTTGAGGCATTTTTGGCGATATTTTTGGGGTTTTTTTGGGTATTTGTGCGGCATTTTTGGGGCATTTTTAGGACATTTTCTGAGCATTTTTGGGATTTTTAAAGGAAATTTTTGGGGCATTTTTGGGATACTTTTGGGGCATTTTTGGGGCCTTTTTTGGGTATTTTTGGGGCATTCTTGGGGGCACTTTCGGGACATTTTTGGGGCATTTTCGGGGCAATTTTGGGGACAATTTCAGGTCTTTTTGGGGGATTTTCGGGGCATTTTTCGGGACATTTTGGGGGCAATTTTTGGGACAATTTCAGGGCTTTTTTGGGTATTTTTGGGGCATTTTTCGGGACATTTTCAGGACATTTTCGGGACATTTTCAGAGCACTTTTGTGGCAATTTTTCGGACATTTTTGGGGTAATTTTTGGGACATTTTTGGGACATTTTTGGGACAAGTTTTGGGACAATTTCAGGACTTTTTTGGGGATTTTTGTTGCATTTTTGGGGACATTTTCAGGACGTTTTCGGGACATTTTCAGAGCATTTTTGGGGTAATTTTTGGGACATTTTTGGGGACAATTTCAGGACTTTTTGGGGCATTTTCGGGGCATTTTTGGGGCCATTTTGGGGGCATTTTTGGGGACAATTTCAGGAGTTTTTGGGGGATTTTCGGGGCACTTTGGGGGCATTTTTGGGGCAATTTTTGGGTATTTTTGGGGCATTCTTGGGGGCATTTTCAGGACATTTTTGGGGCATTTTTGGACCATTTTTGGGGACAATTTCAGGAGTTTTTGGGGGATTTTTGGGGCATTTTTGGGGCATTTTTTTGGGTATTTTTGGTACAATTTTTGGGGCAATTTCAGGAGTTTTTGGGGATTTTTGGGGCCCTTGGGGTCCCTTTGCTCACCCAGGGCGTGCAGCGCGCTCAGCGCCAGCTCCCGACCCCGCGGCTCCTCCGGGGCCTCCAGAGCCGCCAAAATCCTGGGGAGCACCTGGGGCAGCCACGGCTGCACCCCCTCACCTGCCAATTAACGGTAATTAACAGTAATTAATGATAATCCGCGAAAATTGGGGGAAAATCGGGAAAAATTGGGGAAAAATTGGGGGAAAATTGGGGAAAAATGGAGAGAAATGAACCCAAAATGAAACCCTGGGGCAGCCAGGGCTGCACCCCCTCACCTGGTAATTAACGGTAATTAACATTAATTAATGATAATCTGCGAAAATTGGGGAAAAATTGGGCAAAAATTGGGGAAAAATTGGGAAAAAATTGGACAAAAATGATCAGAAATGACCCCAAAATGAAACCCTGGGGCAGCCAGGGCTGCACCCCCTCACCTGCCAATTAACAGTAATTAACAGTAATTAATGATAATCCGCGAAAATTGGGGGAAAATCGGGAAAAATTGGGGAAAAATTGGGGGAAAATTGGGGAAAAAATGGGAAAAAATTGGACAAAAATGAACAGAAATGACCCCAAAATGAAACCCTGGGGCAGCCAGGGCTGCACCCCCTCACCTGCCAATTAACAGTAATTAACAGTAATTAATGATAATCCGCGAAAATTGGGGAAAAATCGGGAAAAAATTGGGGAAAAATTGGGCAAAAATGGGCAAAAATGAACAGAAATGAACCCAAAATGAAACCCTGGGGCAGCCAGGGCTGCACCCCCACACCTGGAAATTAACGGTAATTAATATTAATTAATAATAATCAACGAAAATTGGGGAAAATTGGGGAAAAATTGGACAAAAATTGGACAAAAATGAACAGAAATGACCCCAAAATGAAACCCTGGGGCAGCCAGGGCTGCACCCCCACACCTGGTAATTAACCGTATTTATTAAGCAATTTATTAACCAATTTATTAATATTATTAATATTAATTAATAATAATCCGCAAAAATTGGGGAAAAATTGGCAAAAAATTGGGGAAAAATTGGGGAAAAATTGAGATAATGAACAGAAACGAACCCAAAATGAAACCTGGAGAGCCAAGGTTGCACCCCCTCATCTGCTAATTAACGGTAATTAATGCTAATTAATGATAATCCGCAGAAACTGGGGAAAAATTGGCAAAAATTGGCAAAAAATTGGGGAAAAATTGGGGAAAAATGGACAAAAATGGAGAGAAATGAACCCAAAATGAAACCTGGAGAGCCAGGGCTGCACCCCCTCATCTGGTTAATTAGCATTAATTAACGTTAATTAGTAATTAGTCATGAAAATTAGCAACAAATCGGGGAAAAAACGGCAAAAAATCGGGGGAAATCAGCATAAAATTTGCATAAATTAACCCCAAACGAAACCCTGGGGCAGCCAGGGCTGCACCCCCTCCCTTGATTAATTAAAGTAATTAGCGCTAATTAATAATAATTAAAAAAATTTGGAAAAATCGGGAAAAAATTGGGAGGAAATTGGGAACAAATTCACAGAAATCGACTCAAAATTGACAGAAATGAGCCCAAACTGGAACCCCTGGGGGGTAATTAGCACCAATTAACGCTAATTAATATTAATGAAGAATAAATTCATTACAATTAGCGAGGGAACAGCAAAAACTTGGCAAAAAAAGGAGAAAAATGAGCGGAAATGGACGGAAATGAACCCAAAATGAAGCCCTGGCAGCAGCTGAGGGTAATTAACACCAATTAACGCTAATTAATAACCAGCCAAATGAAGTTATGCAAATCAGGAAAATTTTCCCCAATTTTCTCCAAATTTGCTCCGATTTCCCCATTTTTATCCCGAATTCTCCCGATTTTCCCCAATTTCCCGATTTTTATCCCAATTTTCCCCAAATTTGACCCAAATTTCCCCAATTTTATCCCAATTTTTCCCCATTTTTATCCCAATTTTCGCCCAAATTTCCCCATTTTTATCCCAATTTTTCTCCATTTTTATCTCGAATTTTTCCCCATTTTTATCCCAAATTTTCCTCATTTTTATCCCAATTTTTCCCCATTTTTATCCCAAATTTTCCCGATTTTTATCCCAATTTTTTCCCAATTTTCACCCAAATTTCCCCATTTTTATCCGGAATTTTCCCCATTTTTATCCCAATTTTTCCCCATTTTTATCCCAATTTTTCCCCAATTTCCCCTTTTTTATCCCAAATATTGCCAATTATCACCCAATTTTCCCAAATTTCCTCCAATTTTCACCCAAATTTCCCAATTTTTATCCTGAATTTTCCCCATTTTTATCCCAATTTTTTCCAATTTTCGCTTAAATTTCCCCATTTTTATCCCAATTTTTCCTCATTTTTATCCCGATTTTCACCCAAATTTCCCCAAATTTCGCCCAAATTTCCCCATTTTTATCCCAATTTTCCCCATTTTTATCCCAATTTTGCCAATTTTCACCCAAATTTCCCCATTTTTATCCTGAATTTTCCCCATTTTTATCCCAATTTTTGCCAATTATCACCCAATTTTCCTGATTTTTATCCCGATTTTCACCCAAATTTCCCCATTTTTATCCCAAATTTCCCCATTTTTATCCCAAATTTTCCCCATTTTTATCCCAATTTTTCCTCATTTTTATCCCGATTTTCACCCAAATTTCCCCATTTTTATCCTGATTTTTCCCCATTTTTATCCCCATTTTTCCCCATTTTTATCCCAAATTTTCCCCATTTTTATCCCGAGTTTTTCCGATTTTTATCCCAATTTTTCCCCATTTTTATTCCGAATTTTCTCCATTTTTATCCCAATTTTTTCCAATTTTCGCCCAAATTTCCCCATTTTCATCCCAATTTTTCTCCATTTTTATCCCAAATTTTTCCTCACTTTTATCCCAAATTTTCCCCATTTTTATCCCAATTTTTCCCCATTTTTATCCCAAATTTTCCCGATTTTTATCCCAATTTTTTCCCAATTTTCACCCAAATTTCCCCATTTTTATCCGGAATTTTCCCCATTTTTATCCCAATTTTTTCCCAATTTTCACCCAAATTTCTCCATTTTTATCCAAATTTCCCCATTTTTATCCCAATTTTTCCCCAATTTCCCCTTTTTTATCCCAAATATTGCCAATTATCACCCAATTTTCCCAAATTTCCTCCAATTTTCACCCAAATTTCCCAATTTTTATCCTGAATTTTCCCCATTTTTATCCCAATTTTTTCCAATTTTCGCCCAAATTTCCCCATTTTTATCCCAATTTTTCTCCATTTTTATCCCAAATTTTTCCTCACTTTTATCCCAAATTTTCCCCATTTTTATCCCAATTTTTCCCCATTTTTATCCCAATTTTCACCCAAATTTCCCCATTTTTATCCCGATTTTTCCCCATTTTTATCCTGAATTTTCCCCATTTTAATCCTGAATTTCCCCATTTTTATCCCAAATTTTCCCCATTTTTATCCCCATTTTTCCGATTTTCACCCAAATTTCCCCATTTTTATACCGAATTTTTCCCCATTTTTATCCCGAATTTTCCCCATTTTTATCCCGAATTTTTCCGATTTTTATCCCAATTTTTCCCCATTTTTATTCCGAATTTTCCCCATTTTTATCTCAATTTTTTCCTACTTTCGCCCAATTTTCCCCATTTTTATCCCAATTTTTCTCCATTTTTATCCCAATTTTTCCTCATTTTTATCCCGATTTTCACCCAAATTTCCCCATTTTTATCCTGAATTTTCCCGATTTTTATCCCAATTTTTTCCCAATTTTCACCCAATTTTTCCCCATTTTTATCCCCATTTTTTTGCAATTTTGACCGAAATTTCCCCATTTTTATCCCAAATTTTTCCGATTTTTATCCCGAATTTTCCCCATTTTTATCCCAATTTGCACCCAATTTTCCCCATTTTTATCCCAAATTTTCCCCATTTTTATCCCAATTTTTCCTCATTTTTATCCCGATTTTCACCCAAATTTCCCCATTTTTATCGTGATTTTTCCCCATTTTTATCCCAATTTTCACCCAACTTTTCCCCATTTTTATCCCGAATTTTCCCGATTTTCCCCCAATTTTTCCCCATTTTTATCCCGATTTTCACCCAAATTTCCCCATTTTTATCCCGATTTTTCCTCATTTTTATCCCAATTTTCACCAAATTTTCCCCATTTTTATCCCAATTTTTCCCAATTTTCACCCAAATTTCCCCAATTTTCACCCAATTTTCCAATTTTCACCCAAATTTCCCCATTCTTATCCCAAATTTTCCCAATTTTTCCCTATTTTCTCCTTCTTTATCCAAATTTTTGCCCAAATTTTCCTGATTTTCCCCAATTTTCTCCAATTTTCGCCCAAATTTCCCAATTTTCACCCAATTTTTCCAATTTTTATCCCAATTTTCCCCAAATTTCCCCCAAATTTTTTCCAATTTCCACCCAAATTTCCCCATTTTCACCCGAATTTTCCTGATTTTCACCCAAATTTCCCCATTTTTATCCCAATTTCCCCAAATTTCCCCCAAATTTCCCCATTTTTATCCCGAATTTTCCCGATTTTCCCCAATTTCCCGATTTTTATCCCAATTTTCCCCAAATTTGACCCAAATTTCCCCAATTTTATCCCAATTTTTCCCCATTTTTATCCCAATTTTCGCCCAAATTTCCCCATTTTTATCTCAATTTTTCTCCATTTTTATCCCGAATTTTTCCCCATTTTTATCCCAAATTTTCCCCATTTTTATCCAAATTTTTCCCCATTTTTTTCCCAAATTTTCCCGATTTTTATCCCAATTTTTTCCCAATTTTCACCCAAATTTCCCCATTTTTATCCCGAATTTTCCCCATTTTTATCCCAATTTTTCCCCATTTTTATCCCAATTTTCACCCAAATTTCCCCATTTTTATCCCAATTTTTCCCCATTTTTATCCCAATTTTTCCCCAATTTCCCCTTTTTTATCCCAAATATTGCCAATTATCACCCAATTTTCCCAAATTTCCTCCAATTTTCACCCAAATTTCCCAATTTTTATCCTGAATTTCCCCATTTTTATCCCAATTTTTTCCAATTTTCGCTTAAATTTCCCCATTTTTATCCCAATTTTTCTCCATTTTTATCCCAATTTTTCCTCATTTTTATCCCGATTTTCACCCAAATTTCCCCAATTTTCACCCAAATTTCCCCATTTTTATCCTGAATTTTCCCCATTTTTATCCCAATTTTTTCCAATTATCACCCAATTTTCCTGATTTTTATCCCGATTTTCACCCAAATTTCCCCATTTTTATCCCAATTTTCCCCATTTTAATCCCAAATTTTCCCCATTTTTATCCCAATTTTTCCTCATTTTTATCCCGATTTTCACCCAAATTTCCCCATTTTTATCCTGATTTTTCCCCATTTTTATCCCCATTTTTCCCCATTTTTATCCCAAATTTTCCCCATTTTTATCCCGAGTTTTTCCGATTTTTATCCCAATTTTTCCCCATTTTTATTCCGAATTTTCCCCATTTTTATCCCAATTTTTTCCAATTTTCGCCCAAATTTCCTGATTTTTATCCCGATTTTCCCCATTTTTATCCCGAATTTTTCCCCATTTTTATCCCAAATTTTCCCCATTTTTATCCAAATTTTTCCCCATTTTTATCCCAAATTTTCCCGATTTTTATCCCAATTTTTCCCCAATTTTCACCCAAATTTCCCCATTTTTATCCGGAATTTTCCCCATTTTTATCCCAATTTTCGCCCAAATTTCCCCTTTTTTATCCCAATTTTTCCCCATTTTTACCCCAATTTTTTTCCAATTTTCACCCAAATTTCCCCATTTTTTCCTGAATTTTCTCCAATTTTCCCCCAGTTTCCCCATTCCCCCTCTCTCTCTCGCCGAGCGCCTCCAGCAGCATTTTTCCCCATTTTTATCCCAATTTTCACCCAAATTTCCCAAATTTCCTCCCATTTTCACCCAGTTTTCCCAATTTTCCCCAATTTGCCCGTTTTCCCCGGAATTTGCCCCGTTTCCGCCCGCATTCCCGCCTCTCACCGAGCGCCTCCAGCAGCGCCTCCAGCACGAACCAGGACCGGGGGTCGCAGTTTGGGCTCTCGGGGGAGCCCCAGAACGGCCCCAGAACCGCGGGGAGAGCCCGGGCGGCCACCGGGGACAGCTCGGGCTGGGAACGGAACACAAAAAACCAGTACGGACCAGTATGGACCAGTACGGACCAGTATGGACCAGTATGGACCAGTATGGACCAGTACGGACCAGTATGGACCAGTATGGACCAGTACAGACCAGCATAAACCAGTACAGACCAGTATAAAACAGTACAGACCAGTATGGACCAGTACGGACCAGTATAAACCAGTACGGACCAGTATAAACCAGTACGGACCAGTATAAACCAGTACGGACCAGTATAAACCAGTACGGACCAGTACGGACCAGTATGGACCAGTATGGACCAGTATGGACCAGTATAAACCAGTACGGACCAGTACAGACCAGTATAAACCAGTACGGACCAGTATAAACCAGTACGGACCAGTACGGACCAGTACGGACCAGTATAAACCAGTATAAACCAGTACGGACCAGTACGGACCAGTACGGACCAGTATAAACCAGTACAGACCAGCATAAACCAGTACAGACCAGTATAAAACAGTACAGACCAGTACGGACCAGTACGGACCAGTATAAACCAGTATAAATCAGTACAGACCAGTACGGACCAGTACAGACCAGTACAGACCAGTATAAACCAGTACAGACCAGTATGGACCAGTACGGACCAGTACAAACCAGTACAAACCAGTACAAACCAGTATAAACCAGCATAAAACAGTATGGACCAGTACGGACCAGTACAAACCAGTATAAACCAGTATAGAACAGTATGGACCAGTATAAACCAGTATAAACCAGTACAGACCAGTATAAACCAGTACAAACCAGTACGGACCAGTATGGACCAGTATAAACCAGTACGGACCAGTACAAACCAGTACAGACCAGCATAAACCAGTATAAAGCAGTACAAACCAGTACAAACCAGTACAAACCAGTATAAACCAGTATGGACCAGTACGGACCAGAACAAACCAGTATAAACCAGTATAGAACAGTATGGACCAGTATAAACCAGTATAAACCAGTACAGACCAGTATAAACCAGTAGAAAAACCAGTATAAACCAGTATGGACCAGTATAAACCAGTATGGACCAGTGCAAACCAGTATAAACCAGTACAGACCAGTATAAACCAGTACAAACCAGTACAGACCAGTACAAACCAGTACGGACCAGTAAAAGCAGAAAAAACCCCAAAAAAATCCCATTTTTTCCCCATTTTTTGCCCATTTTTCACCATTTTAAAGCCGCAAATCCGCTCCCAGTTCATCCCAATCCCAGTATGGACCAGTACAAACCAGTACAAACCAGTACAAACCAGTATAAACCAGTACAAACCAGTAGAAAAACCAGTACAAACCAGTATAAACCAGTATGGACCAGTATAAACCAGTACAGACCAGTAAAAGCAGAAAAAACCCCGAAAAAATCCCATTTTTGGGCCATTTTTCACCATTTTAAAGCCGCAAATCCACTCCCAGTTCATCCCAATCCCAGTATGGACCAGTACAAACCAGTACAGACCAGTACAGACCAGTACAAACCAGTACAAACCAGTACAGACCAGTGCAAACCAGTACAAACCAGTCAGCAGGAAATGCACCCCAGAATTCACCCCCAAAAATGCCCCAAAATTTGCCCCAAAATTCACCCCAAAAATCCAGAAATGCTCAAACCCCAAACCAGTACAGACCAGTACAAACCAGTAACCCCAAACCCCCTCCCAGTTCCCTCCCAGTACAAACCAGTGACCCCCGACCCCAAACCAGTACAAACCAGTAAAAACCAGTATAGAAAATTCCCCCATTTTTCCCCATTTTCCCTCATTTTTAACCCTTTAATCCCCTCCCAGTTTGTCCCAGTTCCCTCCCAGTACAAACCAGTAACCCCAAACCCCATCCCAGCCCAAACCAGTACAAACCAGTACGAACCAGTATAGAGAAATCTCAAATTTTCCTCATTTTCCCCCATTTTTAACCCTTTAACTCCCTCCCAGTAACCCCAAACCCCCTCCCAGTACAAACCAGTAACCCCAGGGCCCAAACCAGTACAAACCAGTACAAACCAGTATAGAAAAATCCCCATTTTTCCCCATTTTCCCCCATTTTTAACCCTTTAACCCCCTCCCAGCACCCCCAAACCCCCTCCCAGTCCATTCCCAGTACAAACCAGTGACCCCCGACCCCATCCCAGTCCAAACCAGTCCAAACCAGTCCAAACCAGTACAACCCAGTACCTGCATCTCCTCGCGGAGCTCCCTCACGGCCGCGGCCGCCGCTCCCCTCACGGCGCCCTCGGGGTCTCCCAGCCCGGCCCGCAGGGCCCCCAGCACCACGCCCAGGTACCTGCGGGCCACGCCCACACGCGCTCGGGCCACGCCCACCCCCATCAAGCCACGCCCACCCCCGCCTAAAACCGCGCCCGAGGCGGTTTAGGCCACGCCCCCTCCTTCTTCAGGCCACGCCCACCTCGCTTCACCCCGTAAACCTCATTAAAAGGTTTAAGCCACGCCCACAAATCAATTAAAGGGTCGAAGCCCCGCCCACGTCATTAATTCGCACCCACAAGCCCATAAAAGGCCCGAAGCTCCGCCCACCAGCCGAAGCCACACCCACAGCTCCTTCTAGAGTCACAAGTCCCGCCCACAATTCTATAAATGGCTTTAAGCCACGCCCTCAAGGTCTTATGCCCCGCCCACATACCCATAAAAGGCTTAAAACCCCGCCCATTTCCTTTAAACCCCGCCCACAACCTTTAAACCCCACCCACATTCCCATATAAGGCTTCAAACCCCGCCCATTTCCTTTAAGCCCCGCCCACAACCTTTAAACCCCACCCACAACCTTTAAACTCCACCCACATTCCCATATAAGGCATCAAACCCCTCCCATTCCCTTTAAGCCCCGCCCACAGCCTTTAAACCCCGCCCACAACCTTTAAACTCCACCCACAACCTTTAAACTCCACCCACATTCCCATATAAGGCTTTAAACCCCTCCCATTTCCTTTAAACCCCGCCCACAACCTTTAAACCCCACCCACATTCCCATATAAGGCTTCAAACCCCTCCCATTTCCTTTAAACCCCGCCCACAACCTTTAAACTCCACCCACAACCTTTAAACCCCACCCACATTCCCATATAAGGCTTCAAACCCCTCCCATTTCCTTTAACCCCCGCCCACAACCTTTAAACTCCACCCACAACCTTTAAACTCCACCCACATTCCCATATAAGGCTTCAAACCCCACCCATTTCCTTTAAACCCCGCCCACAGCCTTTAAACCCCACCCACATTCCCATATAAGGCTTCAAACCCCACCCACTTCCTGTAAGCCCCGCCCACAACCTTTAAACTCCACCCACATTCCCATCTAAGGCTTCAAACTCCGCCCATTTCCTTTAAACCCCGCCCACAACCTTTAAATTCCACCCACATTCCCATATAAGGCTTCAAACCCCGCCCATTTCCTTTAAGCCCCGCCCACAACCTTTAAACCCCACCCAAAACCTTTAAACTCCACCCACATTCCCATAAAAGGCATCAAACCCCTCCCATTCCCTTTAAGCCCCGCCCACAGCCTTTAAACCCCGCCCACAACCTTTAAACTCCACCCACACCCCCACAATAGGCTTTAAACCCCGCCCACATCCCCACAAACAGCTTTAAACCCCGCCCCCTTTACCATAAATAGGCCTTAAACCCCGCCCATTTTGCCTTGTATGGCCTAAACCCCGCCCCTTTGCTGTGAAACCACGCCTATTTTTGCCCATATAAGGTGTAACCCCCGCCCCTTCCCGAAAAGCCACGCCTATTTTTGCCTATATGAGGCATAATCCCCGCCCCTTCCCGCGCAGCCACGCCCCTTTTTGCCCATATAAGGTGTAACCCCCGCCCCTTCCCGCGAAGCCACGCCCATTTTTGCCCATATAAGGCGCTCACCGCTGGCGCAGGGCGGAGCCGCAGCCCCGCGCAAGCGCAGCCAGCGCCAGCAGCGCCCCCTTGCGGCCGCCGGCGCAGCCGCCTCGGCCCGGCCCCTCCAGCAGCGGCAGCTTCCGGGTCCGGCCCGACCCCAAAAACGGCGAAATTTCACCCAAAAAACGAGAGGGGTGAGGGGGAAAAGGGTGGGGGGGAGGGCGGGAAGGAGAAAAACGGGGGGAAATGGGGAAAAAACGGCGAAAATCAGCAGAACATCGGCAAAAAAAGACACAAAACCACAAAAAAACCGGCAAAAAAATGACCCAAAATTGGCAAAAAATCACCCAAAATCAGCACTGGGAGAGGCAGAAACTGGTAAATGTTTGGGTTTGAGCAAAGAAAAGCCCAAAATTTGAAGATTTTCCCTCAGAAAAAGCCAAAATTCCGATTTTTTCCCCTCAGAATTTTGCCGGGTTTCCTGAGGGGAAGGTCCTGGAAGGGCGCTAAAAAAAGCGCGGGAAAATAAAATAAAATTTAAAGAAAACGGAATTAAAATCTATAATTTTGTTCAGTTAGGAAATTTTTTGTGATTTCAACCAAAATTTCTAATTTTTATTCACCAGGAAGGCAAAATTCTGATATTTTGCCCCAAAATTTGATCCAGCAGCCATAAAATGCTTCAAAGGTCCTGAAAGGGCCGGGAAAAAAACCCAAAATTCCTCAAAAAAATCTTTAAAAATTTAATTAAAAATCCCCAAAGTTTAAAACTGCTTTAATATATTTGACATTTAATTGAAAATTCCTAAATTTTACCAAAATGTTCCAAATTTACTTTCAATTTTCCCTCAGGATCTCCCAAATTTCAGCTTAGAAAGGTCTGGAAAGATCAGAAAAAAAAACCCAAAAATCTTTTAAAAAACCTCAAAAATTCCCAGAAAAATTCTAAAAATTCACTAAAAATTCCCCAAAACTTCCATAAAATCATAAATTTACCAAAATTTCCAAATTTTAACCAAAATTCTCCAAAGTTCCCCTCAGGATCTTTGAAAATAATCCCAAAAATGGTCCTGAAAGGTCAGAAAAAAACCCCAAAATTCCTCCACAAAACACCTAAAAATTTAATAAAAAATCCCCAAAATTTAAAATTTCTTTAACATTTTTAACATTTTGCTGAAAATTCCCAAATTTTACCAAAATATCCCAAATTTTCCTGAAAATTTCCCTCAGGATTTTTAAAACTTCAGCCCGAAATGGTCCTGAAAAATCAGGAAAAAACCTCAAAAATTCCCAGAAAAATTAAAAAAATTCACTAAAAATCCCCTAAAACTTCCATAAAATCATAAATTTACCCAAATTCCCAAATTTTAACCAAAATTCTCAAAATTTCTCTCAAAATTTCCCTCAGGATTTCTCAAATTTTAGCTTAAAAAGGTCCTGAAAAATCAGAAAAAAATCCCAAAATTCATCAAAAAAACCCCAAAAAAACCACAAAAATTTCCCAAAATTAAAAATTTCTTTCAAATTTTTTTGCATTTTGCTGAAAATTGAGAAATTTTACCAAAATATTTCAAATTTTCCTGAAAATTTCCCTCAGGATTTTTAAAATGTCAGCCTAAAATGGTCCTGAAAAATCAGGAAAAAACCCAAAAATCTTTTAAAAAACCTCAAAAATTCCCAGAAAAATTTTAAAAATTCACTAAAACTTTCATTAAATAATAAATTTACCAGAATTTCCAAATTTTTAACCAAAATTTTCCAAATTTATTTCAAAATTCCCCTCAGGATCTCTCAAATTTCAGCTTAAAAATGCCCTGAAAAATCAGAAAAAATCCCAAAATTCATTAAAAAACCCCCAAAAAAGCAAAAAAATCCCCAAAATTAAAAATTTCTTTCAATTTTTAGACATTTTCCTAAAAAATTTCAAATTTTACCAAAATATTTCAAATTTTCCTGAAAATTTCCCTCAGGATTTTGAAAATGTCAGCCTAAAATGGTCCTGAAAAATCAGGAAAAAACCCAAAAATCTTTAAAAAAACCTCCAAAAATTCCAGAAAAATTCTAAAAATCCACTAAAACTTTCATTAAATAATAAATTTACCAAAATTTCCAAATTTTAACCAAAATTTTCCAAATTTATTTTAAAATTCCTCTCAGGATCTCTCAAATTTCAGCTTAAAAAGGTCCTGAAAAATCAGAAAAAAATCCCAAAATTCATCAAAAAAACCCCAAAAAAACCACAAAAATTTCCCAAAATTAAAAATTTCTTTCAAATTTTTTTGCATTTTGCTGAAAATTGAGAAATTTTACCAAAATATTTCAAATTTTCCTGAAAATTTCCCTCAGGATTTTTAAAATTTCAGCCGAAAATGGTCCTGAAAAATCAGAAAAAATCCCCAAAATTCATCAAAAAAACCCCAAAAAACTCCAAAAAACTCCCCAAAAAATGCTAAAAAATCATAAAAAAACTAAAAATTTAAATTTTTTACAAAATTTTTACAAAATTTTTTAAAAATTTTCATTTTTTTTATCAAAACTCACCAATTCCTTGAGCAGCTTCTCGGGGGGCAGCCCCTGGGCCAGAGCGTCCAGAACCTGAGGGGAGAAAATTTGGGGGAAATTCTTTCAAAATTTTGAATTTTTGGTTAAATTTTGGAGAAAATTAAAATAAAACAAAAAAGGGAAAAAAATTGGGGAAATTCGGGTGAAAAATGAGGGAGTTTGGGGGAAAATTTGGGGGGGGTTTGGTGAGAAATTTGAATTTTTTGGGAGAGTTTTGGTGAAAAATTTGAATTTTTTGGGGGGATTTAGGTGGGAAAAAATCTGAATAAAATGAGGGAAAAATTGGGAAAAATCCACAAAAATTAGGGAAAAAATTCAAATAAAATAGGGAAAAGAAATGAATAAAATAAGGGGAAAATTGGAGAAAAATCGGAATAAAATGAGAAAAAAATTGGGAAAATTGACAATAAAAGAGGGGAAAAATCTGAATAAAATGGGGAAAAAATTGGGAAAAATTCCCAATAAAATTGGAAAAAAATCAAAATAAAAAGGGAAAAAATTGGGAAAAATTGCCAATAAAATGGGAAAAAAATCCGAATAAAATGAGGAAAAAATTGGGAAAAATCCCCAAAAAAATAGGAAAAAAATGCAAATAAAATAGGAAAAAAATCCGAATAAAATAAGGGAAAAATAGGAAAAAAACCCAAATAAAATGAGGAAAAAATTGGGGAAAATTGCCAATAAAATAGGGAAAAAATCCAAATAAAATGAGGGAAAAATTGGAAAAAAATCCAAATAAAATGAGGAAAAAATTGGGAAAAATTTGTTTTATTTATTTAAAATAAATTTTATTTATTTAAAATTTATTTATTTAAATTTATTTCTTTATTTAAAATTTTATTTATTTAGAAAATTATTTAAATTTGTTTATTTATTTAAAATTTTAATTATTTAAAAATTATTTATTTTGCAAACAAAATGGGAAAAAAATCCAAATAAAATGAGGAAAAAATTGGCAAAAATTGTCAAGAAAATAGGGGGAAAAAAAGGAATAAAAGGAGGAAAAAATTGGGAAAAATTCCCAATAAAAGAGGGAAAAAATCCGAATAAAATGAAGAAAAAATTGGGAAAAAATCCAAATAAAATGAGGAAAAAATTTGGAAAAATTCCTAAAAAAATAGGAAAAAATCCAAATAAAAAGGGAAAAAATTGGAAAAAAAATCTGAATAAAATGAGGAAAAAATTGGGAAAATTTGCCAATAAAAAATGAAAAAAATCCGAATAAAATGAGGAAAAAATTGGGAGAATTTCCTAATAAAATAGGAAAAAAATCCTAATAAAATGAGGGAAAAATGGGAAAAAAATCCAAATAAAATGAGGAAAAAATTGGGAAAAAATGCCAATAAAAAAGGGAAAAAATTCAAATAAAATGAGGGAAAAAATTGGCAAAAAATCCAATTAAAAAGGGAAAAAATTGGGGAAAATTCCCAAGAAAATGGGAAAAAATCCGAATAAAATGGGGAAAAAAACTAGGGAAATAGGCAAATAAAAAGGGGGGAAATTGGTAAAAAAAATCAAAATAAATTGGGAAAAAATTGGTTAAAAATTTCCAAAACAAGGAGGGAAAAAGGGGGAAAAATGTCAAATCAATTGGGAAAAAAATTGGGAAAAAATCAGAAAAAATTAGGAAAAAATCAAAAGAAAATGGGAAAAATTGTGGAAGAAACCCAGAAAAAATCCGAAAAAAAAAAATTTACAAAAAAAATGGAAATAAAATGGAAAAAAATTTAAAAATGGAAAAAAAATAGAAAAAATTGGAAAAAAATTGGAATAGAAGAGAAAAAATGGAAAAAAATGGGAAAAAAATCAGGAAAAAAATCAGAAAAAAAGGGAAAAATGCAAATAAAATGGGAAAAAAAAAAAAAAACAGAAAAAATGAGGGGAAAAAAAGGGAAAATTTTAAAAAAATTCGAAAAAAAAATGGGAAAAAAATAGGGAAAAAATTGGAAAAAAAGTTTACAAAAACATGTAAAGAAATCGGAAAAAAAATCAGGAAAAAATCCAAATAAAACGGGAAAAAATCCCCAAAAAATCCCCCAAAAGATCCAAATAAGACCGGAAAAAATCCCCAAAAAATCCCCCAAAAATCCAAATGAGTTGGGAAAAGTATGAAGAAAAAATCAGAAAAAATCAGAAATAAATTAGACAAACATCAAGAAAAACAAATCAGAAAACAATCGGAAAAACTCAGGAAAAAAAATCAGAAAAAAACAGGAAAAAAAACGTAAAAAATTCGTAAAAACTCTGCCAAAAACCCAAATCCAACGGGACCAACGCCCCCAAACCTCCCGGAAACGCCCGGAGCTTTGGGGGTTTTGCCGAATTTTAGGAATTTTGGTGAATTTTGGTGAATTTTGGTGAATTTTGGTGAATTTTGGTGAATTTCCTCACCTGGGCGGCGCCGTGGCGGGGGCAGGGCCGCCCCTCCCCCCCCCAGCGCTCCTCGGGCTCGGGGCTTTGGGGGCTCAGGGGGGCACAGAGGGGAACCAGGAGAGCCCCGAGCAGCTGCGGCAGCACAGAGCCCCTCAGCAGGGCCTGCGGAGACACAAACCAGTACAGACCAGTACAAACCAGTACAAACCAGTATGGACCAGTAAAAGCAGAAAAAATCCCGAAAAAATCCCATTTTTTGACCATTTTTGGCCCATTTTTCACCATTTTGGAGCCCCAAATCCGCTCCCAGTTCATCCCAATCACAGTACAGACCAGTACAGACCAGTACAAACCAGTACAAACCAGTATAGGCCAGTACAGGCAGAAAAAACCCCGAAAAAATCCCATTTTTGGCCCATTTTTCACCATTTTAAAGCCCAAAATCCACTCCCAGTTCATCCCAATCCCAGCACAAACCAGTACAAACCAGTACGGACCAGTATAAGCAGAAAAAACCCCGAAAAAATCCCATTTTTTGACCATTTTTCGCCATTTAAAAGCCCCAAATCCGCTCCCAGTTCATCCCAATCCCAGTACAAACCAGTACAAACCAGTACAAACCAGTACAAACCAGTACAAACCAGTATGGACCAGTATGGACCAGTAGAACCACAAAAAAACCCCAAAAAATCCCATTTTTTGCCCATTTTTTGCCCATTTTTCGCCATTTTAAAGCCCAAAATCCACTCCCAGTTCATCCCAATCCCAGTACAGACCAGTACAAACCAGTATGGACCAGTATAAACCAGTTCCCTCCCAGTATAAACCAGTATAAAAAATCACTTTTAATGCCAATTTTCCCCCATTTTTCCCCATTTTTGACCCTTTTAGAGCCCCAAAATCCCCTCCCAGTCTGTCCCAGTCCCCTCCCAGTACAAACCAGTACAAACCAGTACAAACCAGTATAAACCAGTTCCCTCCCAGTATAAAAAAAAATCTCTTTTAATGCAAATTTTCCCCCATTTTCCCCCATTTTTGACCATTTTAGAGCCCCAAAATCCCCTCCCAGTTGGTCCCAGTTTGTCCCAGTCCCCTCCCAGTCTGTCCCAGACCCCTCCCAGTCCCCTCCCAGTACAAACCAGTACAAACCAGTACAAACCAATTCCCTCCCAGTATAAACCAATATAAAAAATCCCCTTTAATGCCAATTTTCCCCCCATTTTTGACCATTTTAGAGCCCCAAAATCCCCTCAAAGTGCCCCAAATCCCCTCCCAGTCCCCTCCCAGTCCAGACCAGTACAAACCAGTCCCCTCCCAGTACAAACCAGTCCCCTCCCAGTACAAACCAGTTCCCTCCCAGTACAAACCAGTACAAACCGGTCTCACCCTGGGTCTCTTCTGGGCCAGGAACGTCAGCGTGGCCAAGGCCCGCACCCTCACGGCGTCGCCCCTGCACTCGTCCCCGGCCACCTGAGGGGGAAAACGCACAAAAAATTCAAGAATTGCCAAAAAATTCCCAAAAATTTCCCAAAAATTCGGGGAATCGGCCCAAAAATCCCCATTGGAATGAATGGGGGTAGACCTGGTGTCCCAAATTCCCCATTGAAATGAATGGGGGTAGACCTGGTGTCCCAAATTCCCCATTGAAATGAATGGGGTAGACCTGGTGTCTGTCAATTCCCATTGACTTCAATGGGGGTAGACCTGGTGTCCCAAATTCCCCATTGACTTTAATGGGGGTAAACCTGGTGTCCCAAATTCCCCATTGAAATGAATGGGGGTAGACCTGGTGTCCCAAATTCCCCATTGATTTTAAGGGGGGCAGACCTGGTGTCCCAAATTCCCCATTGATTTTAAGGGGGGCAGACCTGGTGTCCCAAATTCCCCATTGAAATGAATGGGGTACACCTGGTGTCCCAAATTCCCCATTGAAATTAATGGGGGTAGACCTGGTGTCCCAAATTCCCCATTGACTTTAATGGGGGTAGACCTGGTGTCCCAAACTCCCCATTGACTTTAATGGGAGTAGACCTGGTGTCCCAAACTCCCCATTGACTTTAATGGGGGTAGACCTGGTGTCCCAAATTCCCCATTGATTTGAATGGGGGTAGACCTGGTGTCCCAAATTCCCCATTGAAATGAATGGGGTAGACCTGGTGTCTGTCAATTCCCATTGACTTTAATGGGGGTAGACCTGGTGTCCCAAATTCCCCATTGAAATGAATGGGGGTAGACCTGGTGTCCCAAATTCCCCATTGATTTTAATGGGGTAGACCTGGTGTCCCAAATTCCCCATTGAAATGAATGGGGTAGACCTGGTGTCTGTCAATTCCCATTGACTTCAATGGGGGTTGACCTGGTGTCCCAAATTCCCCATTGACTTTAATGGGGGTAGACCTGGTGTCCCAAACTCCCCATTGAAATGAATGGGGGTAGACCTGGTGTCCCAAATTCCCCATTGATTTGAATGGGGGTAGACCTGGTGTCCCAAACTCCCCATTGATTTTAATGGGGGTAGACCTGGTGTCCCAAATTCCCCATTGACTTTAATGGGGTAGACCTGGTGTCCCAAATTCCCCATTGAAATGAATGGGGGCAGTCCTGGTGTCCCAAAGTTTTTTGGGCTTAAAAATCCCAATTTTTTTCCATTCACAACCCCCAAATTTTGGGCTGAAAAATGAAAATTTCGCCTTTACCCGCAGGCAGAGCTCCAGCACGGCCTTCAGGTGTGGCATCAAGGATTCAGGGTTGGCTTCCAAGAATTCATCCAGAACCTCCAGAGCGTCGGCCCCGCGCTCCTGCGAGGAAATCCCCAAAATTCACCCCAAAAATTGCCCCAAATTTCATCATTTTCAGCCCCAAATTCCCCCTGAATTTTTCAATTTCAGCCTCAAATTTCCCTCACGCTTCTCGCAGATTTGGCCTTTAAAGTTTTCCCCAAAATTCCTCCAAAATTGCCCCAAATTTCAACTTCGGTTTTGCCACAAAATTCCCAATTTCAGCCCAAATTTTCCTCATTTCAGCCTAAAGTTTCTTCCCCAAAATTTCCACATTTTAACCCCAAATTTCCCCCAAATCCCCCCAAAATTTTCCCCTTAAAATTTCCAAAATTTCCCCATTTCATTGTCCCAAATCCCCCCTTAAATTCACCTCAAATTTCCTCATTTTAACCCCAAATTTCCCCTAAAATTCCCAACTTGTTCCTAATTTTTTTGCAAATTTCCACCCAAATTTTCCCATTTTAGCCCAAATTTCTTCCAACTCGCCAAAAATAATAATTTTGACCCAAATTTACCCCAAATTTTCCATTTTTACCTCATCCACGCTCAGCAGCTCCTCCAGCGCCGCCAGGACCTCGGGGACCAGAGAGCGAAGCAAATTCTGGGGGAAAAAAACCAAATTTTGGCTCAAAACCTCAAAATGTGAGTAAAAAATCTGAATTTTGGGTCAAGATCCCCAAATTCTGAATCAAAATTTGAATTCTGGGCTGAAAACCCAAAATTTTGCCTGAAAAATCTCAATTTTTGCCCCCAAACCTCCAAATTTAACCCTGAAAATTTTCAATTTGGGCTCTGAATTTTGCCCCAAAAAACTGAAATTCTGAGTAAAAAAAAAAAAAATCTGAATTTTGGCTCAAAATGCCCAAATTTGGGGTTGAAAAAAATCTGAATTTCGGGTCCAAATCCCCAAATTTTTGATCAAAATTTGAATTTTGGGCTGAAAAAAAAATCTCAATTTTTGTCCCGACACCTTCAAATTTCACCCTGAAAATTTCAAAATTTTGGGTAGAAAAAAAATTCTCCAAATTTTGAGTTGAAACAATCAGAAAAATCTCAAATTTTCAGTGAAAATTTTTCCGTAATTCTCCAAATTTTGACCCCAAAAAATCAGAAAAATCTCAAATTTTCAGTGAAAATTTTTTCCAAAATTTTCAAAATTTTGACCAGAAAAAATTTAAAAAATCTTAAATTTTCAGTGAAAATTTTTCCCAAGTTTTTGAAATTTTGACCCAAAAGAATCAGAAAAATCTCAAATTTTCAGTGAGAATTTTTCTGAAATTCTCCAAATTTTGACCCCAAAAAATCAGAAAAATCTCAAATTTTCAGTGAAAATTTTTTCCAAAATTTTCAAAATTTTGACCAGAAAAAATTTTAAAAATCTTAAATTTTCAGTGAAAATTTTTCCCAAGTTTTTGAAATTTTGACCCAAAAGAATCAGAAAAATCTCAAATTTTCAGTGAGAATTTTTCCGAAATTCTCAAAATTTTGACCCGAAAAAATCAGAAAAATCTCAAATTTTCGGTGAAAATTTTTCCCAAATTTTTGAAATTTTGACCAATAAAATCAGAAAAATCTCAAATTTTCGGTGAAAATTTTTCCCAAATTCTCCAAATTTTGACCTGAAAAAATCAGAAAAATCTCAAATTTTCGGTGAAAATTTTTCCCAAGTTCTCAAAATTTTGACCCGAAAAGATCAGAAAAATCTCAAATTTTCAGTGAGAATTTTTCCGAAATTCTCAAAATTTTGACCCGAAAAAAATCAGAAAAATCTCAAATTTTCAGTGAGAATTTTTCCGAAATTCTCCAAATTTTGACCCGAAAAGATCAGAAAAATCTCAAATTTTCGCTGAAGACTTTTTCCCAAATTCTCCAAATTTTGACCCAAAAAAATAAAAAAAATCTCAAATTTCGTGTGAAAATTTTTCCCAAAATTCTCAAAATTTTGACCCGAAAAGATCAGAAAAATCTCAAATTTTCGGTGAAAATTTTTCCCAAATTCTCCAAATTTTGACCCGAAAAAAATCAGAAAAATCTCAAATTTTCAGTGAGAATTTTTCCGAAATTCTCCAAATTTTGACCCGAAAACATCAGAAAAATCTCAAATTTTCAGTGAGAATTTTTCCGAAATTCTCCAAATTTTGACCCGAAAAGATCAGAAAAATCTCAAATTTTCGCTGAAGACTTTTTCCCAAATTCTCCAAATTTTGACCCAAAAAAATAAAAAAAATCTCAAATTTCGTGTGAAAATTTTTCTGAAATTCTCAAAATTTTGACCCGAAAAAATCAGAAAAATCTCAAATTTTCAGTGAGAATTTTTCCGAAATTCTCCAAATTTTGACCCGAAAAGATCAGAAAAATCTCAAATTTTCGCTGAAGACTTTTTCCCAAATTCTCCAAATTTTGACCCAAAAAAATAAAAAAAATCTCAAATTTCGTGTGAAAATTTTTCCCAAAATTCTCAAAATTTTGACCCAAAAAAATAAAAAAAACCTCAAATTTCGCGTGAAAATTTTTCCCAAATTCTCCAAATTTGGAGTCGTTAAAATCAGAAAAATCTCAAATTTTCAGTGAAAATTTTTTGCAAATTCTCCAAATTCTGAGTGGAAAAAACCCAGAAAATTCCTGCTGAAAATTTTAAATTTTGGAAATTTTTTTTTTTGGTGTAAAATTTGAAATTTGGAGGAATTTTGGGTTTTTCTCACCGTTTTTCGGGGTCCCACGAGGGCCACGAGCGCCCCCAGGGCCCCGAGGGCGGCGCAGGCGGCTCCGGGGTCACCCCGGGCTCCGAGGACCCCCCGGGACAGCGCCAGGAGGGCGGGGCCTGAGCCGGAAAGGGCGGGGCCGGCCACGCCCACGGCCACGCCCACCACCCGGAACGCTCCCTGTGCAAGAAACAAAAAAAAATTCTATTTTTTATTCATTTTTAAACGGATTTTAGGAAATTTTTTTTGTGGTTTTGGGGTTTTATTTTGAAGGTTCTTTAGAAGGATTTTTTGGGATTTTTTGGGGATTTTTTTGGAAATTTTTTTAGGATTTTTAGGGGTTTTTTTGGAATTTTTTTTGGAGTTTTTTTGGAATTTTTTAGGATTTTTTTTGAAATTTTGGGGGGATGTTTTTGGGATTTTTTGGAAATTTTTTTACCTTTTTTTTGTATTATTTTTCGGATTTTTTTTTTGGATTTTTTTTGGAGTTTTTTTGGAAATTGTATTGGAAATTTTTTGGATTTTTTTGGAATTTTTTTTCATTTTTTGGATTTTTATTTTGTGATTTTTTGGGATTTTTTTTTAATTTTTGGGAATTTTTTTGGATTTTTTTTTGGAGTTTTTATTTAATTTTTTGGATTTTTTTTTAATTTTTTGAGATTTTTTTAAATTTTTTTTTTTTTTAATTTTTTGGATTATTTTTAAAATTTTTTGAGGATTTTTTTGGAATTTTTTGGTATTATTTTTTGGAATTTTTTAGGATTTTTTTGGATTTTTTTTGGATTTTGTTTGGAGTTTTTTTGGAAATTGTATTGGAAATTTTTTGGATTTTTTTGGAATTTTTTGGAATTTTTTTTCATTTTTTGGATTTTTATTTTGTGATTTTTTGGGATTTTTTTTTAATTTTTGGGAATTTTTTTGGATTTTTTTTTGGAGTTTTTATTTAATTTTTTGCATTTTTTTTTAATTTTTTGAGATTTTTTTAATTTTTTTTTTTTAATTTTTTGGATTATTTTTAAAATTTTTTGAGGATTTTTTTGGAATTTTTTGGTATTATTTTTTGGAATTTTTTAGGATTTTTTTGGATTTTTTTTTGATTTTGTTTGGAATACTTTGGAATTTTTTTTATTTTATGGAATTTTTTTGGAATTTTTTGGATTATTTTAGAAATTTTTTGTAGATTTTTAAAAATTTTTTTGATTTTTTTGGAATTTTTTCAATTTTTTAAAAAGTTTACAGGAGTTTTTTTGGAATTTTTTTTGGAATTTTCTTTTTTTATTTTTTGGGTTTTTTTTCTAATTTTTTGATTTTTTTTTTTTTATTTTTTGGATTATTTCTGAAGTTTCTTGGGGATTTTTTTTAATTTTTTAGATTTTTTTGGAATTTTTTCGGAATTTTTTTGAAAATTTTTTGGAATTTTTTGGAATTTTTGGGGGTTTTTTTTTGGAATTTTTTTTGAAGGATTTTTAGGGGATTTTTGGAGGTTCTGGGGTTTCCCAGCCCGCCGGGGCAGGGGCAGGAGGGCGGGGCCAGAGCGGGTTTGGCCACGCCCACGGCCACGCCCACCACCCGCAGCGCCCCCTGCGCAAAAGACAAAAAAAAATTGAAATTTTAATTGATTTTTAAACGATTTTTACGGGATTTTTTTGTGGTTTTGGGGGTTTGGTTTGAAGGTTTTTGAGGGGAATTTTTTTGGGATTTTTTTTGGAATTTTTTGGGTTTTTTTTAATTTTTTGGGGATTTTTTTTTAATTTTTCGGAAATTTTTTTTGAATTTTTGGGAATTTTTTTTGAAATTTTTGGGATTTTTTTTTAATTTTTGGGATTTTTTTTTAATTTTTGGGATTTTTTTTGGAATTATTTGGAGGTTTTTTGGAATTATTTGGATTTTTTTTTAAATGTTTTGGGATATTTTTTTAATTTTTTGGATTATTTTTGAAATTTTTGGGGGGATTTTTTTGAGTTTTATGGAATTTTTTGGAATTTTTTGGATTTTTTAAAATTTTTCGGGAATTTTTTTTAGAAATTTTTTTTATTATTTCTCGAAATTTTTTTTATTTTTTTTTGAATTTTTGGGGGATTTTTTTAATTTTTTGGATTTTTTTGGAATTTCTTGGATTTTTATTTAGAATTTTTTTGTATTATTTCTCGAAATTTTTTTGGAATTTTTTTGGAACTTTTTTGGAAATTTTTTTGGAATTTTTTGGAATTTTTGGGGGTTTTTTTTTAATTTTTTGGAAGGATTTTTAAAGGATTTTTGGAGGTTCTGGGGTTTCCCAGCCCCCCGGAGCAGGGGCAGGAGGGCGGGGCCAGAGCGGGTTTGGCCACGCCCACGGCCACGCCCACCACCCGCAGCGCCCCCTGCGCAAGAGAGAAAAAAAATTGAAATTTTTATTGATTTTTAAACGATTTTTAGGGGATTTTTTTGTGGTTTTGGGGGTTTGGTTTGAAGGTTTTTATAAAGGGATTGTTGAGGAAATTTTTTTTAGTTTTTTGGGATTTTTTTTTGAATTTTTTTGGAGTTTTTTTGGATTTTTTTTTTAATTTTTTGGATTTTTTTTGGAAATTTTTGGATTATTTTTGAAATTTTTGGGGGATTTTTTTAAAATTTTTTGGATTTTTTTTGGAATTTTTTGAATTTTTTTTTAATTTTTTGGAATTTTTTTTTTAATTTTTGGAAATTTTTTTGGAATATTTTGGAATTTTTTAAAAATTTTTTGGGGATTTTTTTTGAATTTTTTTGGTTTTTTTGGAATTTTTTGGATTTTTTTAGAATTTTTTTTGTATTATTTTTTGGATTTTTTTAGCATTTTGTATGGAATTTTTTGGATGTTTTTTTAACTTTTTGTGATTTTTTTTTGGAATTTTTTGGAAGGATTTTTAAGGACTTTTGGAGGTTCTGGGGTTTCCCAGCACCTGGAGCAGGGGCAGGAGGGCGGGGCCAGAGCGGGTTTGGCCACGCCCACGGCCACGCCCACCACCCGCAGCACTCCCTGTGCAAGAAAGAAAAAAAATTAAATTATTAACTAATTTTTTTTTTAATTTTAGCGCATTTTTTGTGGTTTTGGGGGTTTATTTTGAAGATTTTTATAAAGGGATTGTTGAGGAATTTTTTTTTTAATTTTTTTGAATTTTTTGGAATTTTTTTTTAATTTTTTGAGATTTTTTTTTATTTTTTGGGATTTTTTGGGAATTTTTTGAGATTTTTTTTGTAATTTTTGCGGGAATTTTTAAGGGATTTTTTGGCGATTTTTATTCAAATTTTTTTGGAATTTTAAGGGGATTTTTTAATAATTTTTGGGGATTTTTTGGAATTTTTTGCACATTTTTAAAGGGATTTTTTTGTGAATTTTTAGGGGATTTTTTTTATTTTTGGGGGTTCCTGTCAAAGGTTTTTTAAGAGAATTTTTTTAAATTTTTTTTTTTAATTTTTCGTAAGCTTTTCTGGTTTGCATTCGATTTTTTTGTGGATTTTTTTGGGGATTATTTAAATATTTGTTTGGATTTTTTTGGTGAATCTTTTGTACTTTTTTGTGGGAATTTTTTTATTTTTTAGGGAATTTTTTGGAAATTTTCCTTTTTTACAAATTTTTAAAATTAAAAGAAATTTTTGGGGATTTTTCTTAAATTTTTCTGATTTTTATTTGATTTTTTGGGGATTTTAAAGGATTTTTTAGGGGATTTTTTAATAATTTTTAGGGGGATTTTTTTGATTTTTGGGGTTTTATTATAAAGTTATTTTTGGAGAAATTTTAAAGAAATTTTTTTGGGATTTTTTGGAATTTTTTGGGGGGAATTTTCTTTAATTTTTCTGATTTTTATTTGATTTTTGAGTGGATTTTTTTTTTTTTAATTTTTTCTTCATTTTTTGAGCTTTTTACAGGATTTTTCGTGGATTTTTTTATTTTTAAGTGATTTTTTGGGTTTACAGCGATTTATTTTGAAGAGTTTTAAAGGATATTTTCAGGGATTTTTTGAGATTTTTTAATGATTTTCAGAGGATTTTTTGGATTTTTCAGGGTTTATTTTGAAGTTTTTTCAGAGGAATTTTCAAGAAATTATCTTTTTATTTTTTCATGGATTTTTCTGATTTTTATTTGATTTTTTTGTTGTGGATTTTATGGGATTTTTTGGAGATTTTTTTTAGACTTTTTAGGGATATTTTAACACTTTATCAGAATCTTTTTACCAGATTTTAGTGAATTTTTTTTAAATTCCTTTACAATTTTTGCCTCTTTTTTAATATTTCTTTTTACGATTTTGGGTGGATTTATTTTGAATTTTTATGACAATTTTTTAGGGATTTTTGGGGGATTTTTTTAGGAATTTATGATCATTTTTAGGAAAATTTGAAAAAAATTTTTCACCATTTTTGGAGCTTTTTTTTTTAAGGAATTTTAAATTAATTTTTGACATTTTTAAAGCATTTTAAATGATTTTTTGAGATTTTTTTAACGCTTTTAATGATTTTTTTGGGGATTTTTTCCAGGATTTTTTAGGACTTTTTCTAAAAATTTGAAGATATTTTATTTTTAAAATATTTCCCCGATTTTTCAGTTTCTCACCTCCATTTTCTGGGGGTCCCTCGCCGCCTCCTGGATCCATTTTTCCAGCGGTTCCCAAAATTTGGGGCCCCCCAGGAGCAGCAGCTTCGCCCCAAGATGCCCCAGGGCCCCTCTGCTGCAAGAACTGAGACAAAAAAAAACCAAAATCCCCAAAATTCCAAAAAAAAATCCCCAAAATCTGGCAAAAAAACCCAATTTTTACAAAAAAATTGAATTTTTTTTAAGCAAAATTGGGGTTTTTTTAGCAAAAAATTCCGATTTTTTTGCCAAATTAATTTCTATTTTCAGCCCCAAAATTCAAATTTTTCCCCCAAATTTTCTTTTTTTAACCCAAAAATTCCCAATTATTTTCTCAAAAATTCGGATTCTCACCCAAAAAGTCCCAAAATTTTCCCGAAATTTTCCTTTTTTGTCTCAAAATTCTTAATTTTCCCCCCAAAATTAAAAAATGTTTAATGAAAACCTCCCATTTTCCCAAAGTTGTCGATTTTCCTGCAACATTCCCAATGAATTGCCCATAAAATTTGAATTCCCACCCAAAAATTTCCATATTTTCCTAAAATTGCCATTTTTATACCCAAAATTCCAGAATGTTTGGTCAAAAACCTCTCATTTCCTCCAAATTTTAAATTTTTCTCCAAATATCCCAATTTTCATTAAAAATCCCCAATTTTCCACCCAAAAATTCACTTTTTTATCCAAAACCCCAAATTTTGGACCAAAATTTCAATTTTTACATCATAAATTCACATTTTTTTTTGCGTCAAAAAAAAAAACTTTAGGCAAAATTTCCATTTTTCCTAAAGTTCCAAAAATTTTCTCCCAAAATTTCCATTTTTCATCACAAAAGTTTAGGTTTTCAATTAAAATTTCAACTTTTTCCCTTAAATTCCCATTTTCTCCTAAAAAATATCGCGTTTTTTGTTAAAATTTCCCATTTTTCCCGGTATTCCCAAAAATCTCCCCAAAATTCCCGTTTCTAAGTCAAAAAATTCCCGTTTTTTCCCCCAAAATTAAAAATTTTTCCCCAATTTTTTTCCCTGTCCTCATTCAGCCCCAAAATTTCCCAAAATTTTGGGGAAAATTTGGGGAAATTTTGGGATTTTTCCGGAATTTTCCACTCACTCTGTCTCCCGATCCAAGGCCTCGACGATGACATGAGGGAGCCTGAAGGGGGCGGAGCCAGAGTTAGACACGCCCACTTTACCATATATGGTAAAGCCCCACCCCCTTTAGCGCCATTTGTGGTCAGGCCACGCCCACCATGAGCCAAACTTTCTTTTAAGCCCCTCCTCTTTATAAATTAAGCTCCTCCCACTCATTAATTAAGCAAACCACGCCCCTTTTAAGCCCCACCTGCTCTCTAATTAATATCCTTAATTAAGGCAACCATGTCTAATTAATAAATCTCAAGCCGCGCCCCCTCATTAACTCCACTTCCACCAAAGCCACGCCCCCTCCTATTGATTTCAATGGACTCAAGCTCCGCCTTATTTTACCAAGCCACGCCCCCTCCAATTGACTTCAATTATTCCTTAGCCACGCCCCCTCCTATTGAGTTCAATAGGGCTAAAACTCCGCCCATTTATAATCAAGCCACGCCCCCATTACCTTCAATGGCATCTAAGCCACGCCCCTCTCATGAATCCTAACGAGGCTGAAGCTCCGCCCCATTTCCATAAGCCACGCCCCTCCCATTGACTCTAATTCCTCCTAAGCCACGCCCCCTCCCACTGGAGTTTAATACTGCTGAAGCTCCGCCCTCTTTCCCTAAGCCACGCCCCTGACATTTACACCAGTCACCTAAGCCACGCCCTCTCCCTTTAAGTTGAGTAATGCTGAAACTCCGCCCATTTTTCCTAAGCCACGCCCCTCCAATTGACTCTAACTGAACCTAAGCCACGCCCCCTCCCATTGGAGTTTAATAGGGCTGAATTTAAGCCACGCCTCTCCCATTAACTCTAATGGAACCTAAGCCACGCCTTCTCCCATTGACTTTAATAGGGGCTTAAACTCCGCCCATTTTTAACAAGCCACGCCCCTTCAATTTATTCTAATAGGCATGGAAGCTCCGCCCCATTTTTCCTAAAGCCACGCCCCTCCCATTGACTGCAATTGCAACTTAGCCACGCCCCTCCTATTGATTCTAATAGAGCTGAAGCTCCACCCCACTTTCTGCAAGCCACGCCCCCTCCCGTTGATCCCAATGGGGCCCAGGCCCCACCCACCTGTCAATCAACTCCTGAGGGAGTTTCCTGAGGCGCTTCCGGAGCAGAACAGCGGCCAAATGTCGGATCTGGGAGCCCCAAAATGGCCCAAATTTACCCCAAAATTCCTCCCAAAATCAACCACGGTCATCCGGGAACCCCCAAATTCCCAAATTCACCCCAAAATCCCCCACATTCAGCCATAAATTTGCCCCAAAATAGTCGAAATTCACCCCAAAATTCACCTAGGAAGCCCCAAATTCACCCCAATATCTCAAAACTCCCCCCAAAATCTGCCAACTTCATCCCAAAATTCCCAAATTCAACCCCAAATCCTCCAAAATCCCCCCAAAATTCCCCCAAATCCACCTTGGAAACCCAAAAATCCCAAAATTCACCTCAAAATCCACCTAGATACACCCCAAACCTTCATTTATTTCCAAAATCGCAACATTTTCCCCAAATTGTACCCCAAATCCCCTCAGGATTCACAAATTTCCCCCAAAATCTGAAAATTCCCAGCGAAATCCCCCAAATTCCCCCCAATTTTCATCAAAAATCCCAAAATCCCCTCCCAAAACACCTCAGGATCCCCCAAATTCACCTGAAAACCCCCAAATTCCCCACAAAACCCCAAATTTTCCCCCTAAAAATCCCTAAAACGCAAAAATCCTCCCCAAATTCCAAATTTCTCCGAGTTTTTTTCCCCAAAATCCCAAAATTTTCACCCAAATCCCCTCAGGATCTCCACAAATTCTCCCCAGAATCATCGCAGGACTCCCCAAACGTCCAGAAATTCCCGCCTAAATCCCAAAATTCCCCCCAAAACCCCCCAATTTTTACCCAAAACCACCAAATTCCCTAAAAGATACCCAATTTTTTTTCTTAAAAATCCCAAAAATGCCAGATTTTCCCGCCAATTTTCTCCCCCCTCAGACCTGCGGCCTCTCCGCCCCCCTCAGCAGCTCCGCGAGGCCTTCGGGCCCCTCCGGCTCCTCCAGCGCCTCCCGCAGCCGCTCCGTGGCCTGGAAAAAAAACCTCAAAAATCACTAAAAACACCAAAAATCTACAAATTTGCCCGAATTTGGGGAAATTCCAGGCACCTGGCGGATCCCGGCGCTGTCGGGTTCCAGGAGATCCGACAGGATCCGCTCCAATGCGGGCGCCGCCATTTTAGAAAAGGAGGGGGCGGCCATTTTAGAGCAGTGAGTAAACCGGAAGTCAGGGCGGAGCGCCGCCGGAAGTGCCGCCGCTCTAGCCGGTCTGGAGGACTTGTCTATGGTTTTAAAGCGGTGATGGCGGGTGGGGACCGCTCTTAAAGGGGCGATGGCGGAAAGTCGCGATTTTGGGGTTAAAAGTGACGGATTTGAGAAAAAATTGAGCGGTTTGGGGATAAAAATCAGGAATTTGGGGTCAGAAAGTGGAATTTGGGGGAGAAAAAGGGAAGAAAAAATGTTGTGGGTTAAAAATAGGGATTTTGGGGTCGAAATTAAAATTTTGAGGAAAAAAATGAGAATAAAGGGTTAAAAATTCAGGAGATTGTAGTGGAAAATTGAGATTTTGGGGCTAAAAATTGGGATTTTGGAGCTGAAATGGTTAAATGTGGGCTAAAATGTTTGCTTTGGAAACATAATGTTGATGTCCAGAAATAGTGATTTTGCTTTATTGCATGGCCAAAAAAAGGGGATTTGGGGGGTAAAACCTCAGATTTTAAAATGAAAAATGAAGATTTGAGAAGTAAAAAAGCCCAAATTGTGATTTCTGGAGTGGAAATGGTGAGTTTGAAGTTAAGAAATGGCATTTTGGGGCGAAAAATTGAAATTGTGGGGAAAATTGGGGTGTTTTAAAAAGGTCTTAAAAGGGTAATGCAACCCGTGGGGACCGCAGCGCCTTAAAGTGGCAACGCCATTAAAACAGCAATGCTGCCTTAAAAGGGCAATGTCAGCTAAAAGTGGGGACCACAAGGAATTTTAAGCAAGAAATGACATCACCGACACACCTGTGACGTCACAAACGCGCTGCTGACGTCATCAGCCAACCTTTATTAAATAATAACGGATTCATAAACCGGAAATGACCTCAGGGATGGGGGAAATGCGAGTGGGCGTGGCTTAAAGGGATAGGGGGTGTGATCTGAGCCTGGCCACGCCCACTCAGAGCCTGGCCACGCCCCCCCGCAGGGCCAGCACAAGATGGAGGACGGAGCCCCCCTGGATTTTGTAGTCGGCCGCCGTCTTCTCATCGTTCCTGGGGGAGGAGTCAGAAAGGCCACACCCGATTAGGCCACACCCACTTTGCTTCATAAGCCACGCCTCCTCTGAGCCACACCCTCCTGTGAAGTCACAGCTACTTAGGCCCCGCCCCCAGCCACCGTTTTATTCCCATTTGCTGCCATTTTAACCCAAATTTCCCCATTTTAACCCAAATTTAACCTCAAATTTTCCCATTTTCACCCAATTCCTCCTCGTTAAGCTCCACCCCCTTAGGCCACGCCCCATCCGCCATTTTTCCCGCCATTTTAGCCCTAATTTCCCCAATTTAACCCAAATTTCCTCATTTTTACCCCAAATCTCATTTAAACCCGGCCCCTTTACCCCATGGCCACGCCCCTCCCCCTAATCCCCTCCCGTTTTAACCACGCCCATTTAAGCCCCGCCCCACCATTTTATCCGTTTGCCGCCATTTTTAGCCCAAATTTCCCTATTTTAACTCAAAATTTTCAATTTTTACCCCAAATTTCCACATTTAAACCCCGCCCCTTTAGCCCAAGGCCACGCCTCTCCCTTTAAGCCCTGCCCGTCTTTGACCACGCCCACTTGGGCCCCGCCCCCAGCCACCGTTTTATTCCCATTTGCCGCCATTTTAACCCAAATTTCCCCATTTTAACCCAAATTTAACCTCAAATTTTCCCATTTTCACCCAATTCCTCCTCGTTAAGCTCCACCCCCTTAGGCCACGCCCCATCCGCCATTTTTCCCGCCATTTTAGCCCTAATTTCCCCAATTTAACCCAAATTTCCTCCTTTTTACCCCAAATATCATTTAAACCCCGCCCCTTTACCCCCATGGCCACGCCCCTCCCCCTAATCCCCTCCCATTTTAACCACGCCCACTTAAGCCCCGCCCCACCAACCATTTTAACCCTATTTGCCGCCATTTCAGCCCAAATTTCCCCATTTTAACCCGAAATTTTTAATTTTTACCCCAAATCTCCGCATTTAAACCCCGCCCCTTTACCCTATGGCCACGCCCCTTCCTTTGTGCCGCGCCCCGTTTTAACCACGCCCCCTTTAAGCCCCGCCTACATCTGCTTGCCGCTGTAGATCAGCCGCTGCTGCTGAGGGGGGATCCCCTCCTTCTCCTCCACGCGCTCTTTGATCCGCTCCACCTGCGCCACCAAAAAAAACAAACACATCTGGGCACATCTGGGGGACACCCGAGCACATCTGGCGTCATTTTGGGGACATTTAGGGCGAATTTGGGTAGATTTGGGCACATCTCAAAGCTCCGGAGGTTTAAAATACATGGGCGCCGCCATCTTGGGTCATAGAGATGAGGAAGTGTGGCGGAGCGCCGCCGGAAGTGGGCGGGGTTAAAGAGCGGGCTGGCCGACCTGGAGGACTCGTCTAATGTTTTAAAAGGGCGATGGAGGGTGGGGACAGCGTTAAAGGGGTAATGGCAGGGGGAGGGACTGGGAGGCACTGGGATGAACTGGGAGGGACTGGGATGAACTGGGAGGGACTGGAAGGAACTGGGAGGAACTGGGAGGGAACTGGGAGGGACTGGGATGAACTGGAAGGGAACCGGGAGGGACTGGGAGGGAACTGGGAGGGACTGGGAGGGAACTGGGAGGAATTGGGATGAACTGGGACGGACTGGGGAATACTGGGAGGAACTGGGAAAGGGATTGAACCATACTGGGAGGGACTGGGATGAACTGGGAGGGGATTTGGGGCTACTGGTTTATACTGGGATGGGGTTTGGGGACGCCGGGAGGGAACTGGGCCATACTGGTCTACACTGGGGGGTCACTGGTTTGAACTGGAAGGGACTGGGAGGGAACTGGGAGGGGATTTGGGGTTACTGGTTTGTACTGGGAGGGGGTTTGGGGTTACTGGGATGAACTGGGAGGGACTGGGAGGGGACTGGGACAACTTTGGACCATACTGGGATGAACTGGCATGAACTGGGGGGCAGTGCGACCTTACTGGGCCATACTGGGATGGACTGGGAGAGACTGGGAGGAACTGGGATGAACTGGGAGGGAACTGGGCCATACTGGGATGAACTGGGAGGCACTGGGAGGGACTGGGAGGGAACTGAGCTAAACTGGGAGTTACTGGGAGTAGATTTGGGGTTACTGGGATGAACTGGGACAGACTGGAAAGGAACTGGGCCATACTGGGATGAACTGGGCCATACTGGGTCGCCCCTCCCCCTTACTGGGGCCAAACTGGGATCCCCCCGGCGCTTCCCCCCACCCTTAACCCGCTCCTTACCCACCCCGAACTGGTCCGCACTGGTTTATACTGGTCCGAACTGGGAGCTCACCTTGTCCGTGGGCTCGATGTCGATCTCGATCTCCTTCCCCGTCAGCGTCTGTAGGGGGCGCCATGTTCCCACAATGCACCGCGCGCTCCCCTCACGCTCCCCCCCCCCGCCCCGTTCAAAACCGCCCCAAAATCCGCGATTTTCACCCCAAATCCCCTCCGCGCCACCCGTTACCCCTCGCTAAAGGCAGGAATTGTTAAAATTTGCCCGAAATTCGCGGTTTTATCCCCAAAAAAAACCTTGACTTTGATGAGCATCGTGGCTGCTGCGGCGCCTTCGGAGCCGCCGAGCGGAAGCGGAAGCGAAGCCCCGCCCGCAAAACCCGCAGTGCCAACACATAAAATGGCGGCTGAAGCGCTTCCGGTTTCCCAGCCAATCAGAGGTCTCTGCCCGCCTCTTGCCAAAAGTAAAAATGGCGGCATTTGTAGTTCAGACAGCATTTCCTGGTTCTCAACGCGCCTCATTGGTTGAATGCACTGCCAATCAACGGCGTTACAGCCCGCCTTGCGAGGGCGGCCTTATTTTGCTTCACAGAAGGGAAACCCCATAAATGCCGTTTTTAACCCCAAATTTGACTGCTGAAACGCTCGGTGACGTCACGCCAGGCGTCTTAAGCCTCCTTAGTCGCGCCTCGCTGCGATTGGCTGCCAAAATGTGCCGAAAAACCTCATTGGCTGTTTTAGACCACTCTTCCCCGCCCCCCCCCCCCCCCCCGGCAGAATGGTTTGCCCCACTCACGGTAAGGGGAGAAGCGGAGGGGGCGGAGCCTACGGCGACGTGGGCGGAGCTTTCTCCTGAATTATTCAGGTTATAAACATTAATTACCAGCTTAATTAGCAAATAATTAGGAGATGTGGCTTGTGGGCGTGGCTACTTACAGGGGCGTGATTTTCTTAGCCGGAAGTGGGCGCGGCGAAGGCACTGTGGGCGGAGTTTACGGTAAATTAATGATCTAATTTGCATATCGCTCATTAGGCCGTATTTAAGCCCTGCCTACCTGGGTGGGCGTGGCGAACCTCGGCGAAATAACGCTGCAAACGAGGGAGGGGGCGTGGCTTGGAGCCCGGAGGGGCGTGGCTACGACAGAGCTGCTCCAGCTGTGCCATATAAGGGAAAATGGGCGTGGCTTTAGTGAAAGGGGCGGGGTTTAGGGGGACAGGAGGGTTTAGCTAAATTTGTGGGGGAGTTCGGCAAAATTTTTGCGATTTTGGGGAAATTTGGAGGAAATTTGGGAGAATTTTGAATATTTTGATGGGTTTGGGGCGTATTTGGTGGAATTTGGGTGGATTTTGAGTGATTTTTGTTCATTTTGGGCGAAATTTTTGTGAATTTTGTGTCATTTTCTTTTTTATTTTTTGGTTGAATTTTGCGTCATTTTCTTTTTTATTTTTTGGTCGAATTTTGTGTCATTTTTCCTAATCCTGGTGGATTTTTCTTGCTTTTGGTTGATTTTAGGGTGATTTTTATTAATTATGGTTGATGTTTCCTAATTTTGGTTGATTTTTCTTCAATCTGAGTGATTTGTCAAATTTAGGTGATTTTTATTAATTATGATTCACGTTTCTTCATTACGGTTGATTTTCCTTAATTCTGGGTGAATTTTCTTAACTTTTCGTAATTTTTGGGTGATTTTTATTAATTTTGGGTGAATTTGTGTTGAATTTTTATTTTTTCCTGGAATTTTGCATCATTTTTCTTAATTTTAGCTGCTTTTTGGGCTGACTTTTGTTAATTATGGTTGATTTTTCTTAATTTTTGATGGTTTTTCTTAATTCTGGGCGATTTTCCTTAATTTAGGTGGTTTCTAGTAATTACGGTTGATTTTTATTAAGTATGGTTGATGTTTATTAATTTTGGCTGATTTTTCTTAATTTTTGGCGATTTTTTGCGTGATTTTTATTAATTATGCTTGATTTTTATTAATTTTCGGCAATTTTCTGGGTGATTCTCATTAATAACGGTTGATATTTCCTAATTTTGGTGGATTTTTAATATTTTTGGTAGATTTTTCTTAATTTAGGTGGTTTTTCTTAACTATGGTTAATTTTCCTTAATTTTGGTTGTATTTGGGGTGATTTTTATTAATTAGGGGTGATGTTTTTTAATTCTGTCTCACTTTTCTGAATTTAGGTGATTTTTATTAATTGTCGTTGATGTTTCTTAATTTTGCTTGGGTTTTCTATTTTCGGCTGATTTTTAGGTGATTTTTATTTATTACGGTTCATTTTTCCTAATTTCGGTTTATTTTTATTAATTATCGGTAATTTTTCTTAATTTTGGGCGATTTTTCTTAAGTTTGGGCGATTTTTATCAATTATGGTTTGCTTTTCTTAATTTCGGTTGATTTTGGGGTGATTTTTATTTATTATTTTATTTATTATTTATTTATTTATTTAATATTTTATTTACAATTCATTATTTTTATTTATTATTGGCGTTTCTCAATTTTGGTAGATTTTTCTCAGTTTTGGCGATTTTTATTAATTATTGCCGGCTTTTTAAATTTTGGTTGATTTTGGTGTAATTTTTATTAATTTTAGCTGATTTTTCTTAATTTTGGGCGATTTTTCTTAATTTTGCGTGATTTTTATTAACTATGGGGTTTTTTTCCTAATTTTGGTTGATTTTGGGGTGATTTTTATTCATTACCGTCGACGCTTCTTAATTTTGGTAGATTTTTCTCAATGTAGGTGATTTTTACTAAAAATATTTTACTATATTTATATAGCATTAATTAAATTAATTATTTACATAGCATCAATTAAATTAATGAAATTATTTAAAACAGTACATATAATATTTTACTAAAAATTTTTACTGTAGCCGACTTTTTTAATTTCAGTTGGTTTCGGTGTGATTTTTATTAATTTCAGTTGATTTTTCTTAATTTTGTGCGAATTTTTTTGTAATTTTCATTAATCGCGGGTGATTTCTCTTAATTTTGGCCCAACTTCAGGTGGAATCGATCAAAATTTTGGGTCAAATACTCCAAATTTTGGCTCAAACCACTCCAATTTAACCCCCATCCATTTCCCCCCCCATTCCCATATAAGGCAAAGGGGGCGTGGCCATCCCCTTTGAAAGGGGCGTGGCTCCGCGGCGGGTGGGCGTGTCCCAGCGTAAGCCCCGCCCCTTTTGCTCACCTGGGGCAGGTCGGGCGGGGGCAGGGCGCTCTCCAGGCGGAACAAAAACTCCAGGAAGAGGTTCCGGAGGGAGCGGCGGAAACGCGCGCCGTACTCCTGGGGGGCCACACTGGGATAAACTGGGATAAACTGGGATAAACTGGGAACAAACTGGGAGGGACTGGGAACAAACTGGGAACGGACTGGGAGGGACTGGGATGGACTGGGAGGGACTGGGAGGGACTGGGAGGGACTGGGATCAAACTGGGATGGACTGGGAGGGACTGGGAACAAACTGGGAGGGACTGGGATAAACTGGGAGGGAGTGGGAACAAACTGGGATGGACTGGGATAAACTGGGAGGGGATTTGGGGTTACTGGTTTATACTGGGAGGGACTGGGATAAACTGGGAGGGACTGGGAGGGACTGGGATCAAACTGGGAGGGACTGGGATCAAACTGGGAGGGACTGGGAGGGACTGGGAACAAACTGGGAGGGACTGGGATAAACTGGGAGGGACTGGGATGGACTGGGAACAAACTGGGACGGACTGGGAGGGACTGGGAGGGACTGGGATCAAACTGGGAACAAACTGGGAGGGACTGGGATAAACTGGGATGGACTGGGATATACTGGGAACAAACTGGGAGGGACTGGGAACAAACTGGGAGGGACTGGGAACAAACTGGGATGGACTGGGATAAACTGGGAGGGACTGGGAACAAACTGGGAACAAACTGGGAGGGACTGGGATAAACTGGGAGGGACTGGGATAAACTGGGAGGGGATTTGGGGTTACTGGTTTATACTGGGAGGGACTGGGATCAAACTGGGAGGGAACTGGGATGTTACTGGTTTGAACTGGGAAGGGTTTTGGCTATACTGGGAGGGACTGGGATGAACTGGGAGGGACTGGGTGGGGATTTGGGCCATACTGGTTTATACTGGGAGGGAACTGGGAGGGACTGGGATGGACTGGGATGGGACTGGGGTTGACTGGGAGGGAACTGGGATGAACTGGGAGGGGATTTGGGCCATACTGGTTTATACTGGGAGGGACTGGGAGAGACTGGGATAAACTGGGAGGGGCTTTGGGGTTACTGGTTTGTACTGGGAGGGGTTTGGGGTCACTGGTTTGTACTGGGATGGGCTCTGGGGTTACTGGTTTGTACTGGGAGGGGTTTGGGGGGTTACTGGTTTGTACTGGGAGCGGTTTGGGGTTACTGGTTTGTACTGGTTTGTACTGGTTTGGGGTTCGGGGTCACTGGTTTGTACTGGGAGGGGTGTTTGGGGGGTTACTGGTTTGTACTGGTCCGTACTGGTCTCACCTGCAGGAAGGCCTCCAGGCCCCGCCCACTTCCCAGGATTCCCAGCACCTGCTCCCGGAAGTGCTCCTCGGCCACGCCCACCAGGGGGCGGCCCTGCAGCGTCTGAGGGGGCGGGGCCTGAGTCAGACCACGCCCCCTTTGACCATATATGGGTGTGAGGCTGGGACTGGCCGTCCCAGTCCAAACCAGTACAAACCAGTAACCCCAAACCGCAAACCAGTACAAACCAGTACAAACCAGTGACCCCAAACCCCTCCCAGTACAAACCAGTACAAACCAGTAACCCCAAACCCCAAACCAGTACAAACCAGTAACCCCAGAGCCCAAACCAGTACAAACCAGTGACCCCAAACCCCTCCCAGTACAAACCAGTAACCTCAGAGCCCAAACCAGTACAAACCAGTGACCCCAAACCCCTCCCAGTACAAACCAGTAACCCCAAAGCCCAAACCAGTACAAACCAGTAACCCCAAACCCCAAACCAGTACAAACCAGTGACCCCAAACCCCTCCCAGTACAAACCAGTAACCACAAACCCCAAACCAGTACAAACCAGTAACCCCAAACCCTCCCAGTACAAACCAGTGACCCCAAACCCCAAACCAGTACAAACCAGTAACCCCAGAGCCCATCCCAGTACAAACCAGTAACCGCAAACCCCTTCCCAGTACAAACCAGTAACCCCTCCCAGTACAAACCAGTAACCGCAAACCCCTCCCAGTACAAACCAGTAACCACAAACCCCAAACCAGTACAAACCAGTAACCCCAAACCCCTCCCAGTACAAACCAGTAACCCCAGAGCCCCTCCCAGTACAAACCAGTAACCGCAAACCCCTTCCCAGTACAAACCAGTAACCCCTCCCAGTACAAACCAGTAACCCCAAACCCCTTCCCAGTACAAACCAGTAACCCCTCCCAGTACAAACCAGTAACCCCAAACCCCTCCCAGTACAAACCAGTAACCCCAAACCCCTCCCAGTACAAACCAGTTCCATCCCAGTCCCTCCCAGTTTGTCCCAGTCTCACCCCGAGGGCGTGGCCATCCCCTGGCCCCGCCCCCTCCGGGAACAGCCAATCCAGCGCGTCCAGCACGGCGGGGGCGGGGCCGAGCTCCCGCAGCAATGACGTCACCACCTGGAGGGAGGGGCCAGGGGAGAGGGAGGGGCTTGGGGGGGCGTGGCCTGGTGGGCTCAATGCCCATTAAAGGTGAGGGGGTGGGGTTTAAAGAGTTGTGGGTGTGGTCTAGACATCAATGGGCGTGGCTACGACAAAAGGGGTGTGGCCTAAGCACATAATAGGCAGCAATGGGCAGCGTTTGGATGGGAGGGTGTGGCCTATGGTTGAGGGGCGTGGCCTAGCGTGACGTGGGCGTGGTCTCAACACTCCAATAACCAAAATAGGCAAAGTTAAAGTGGGTGGGCGTGGTTTGTGGTTGAGTGGGCGTGGCCTATGTGAAAGATGGGCGTGGTTTAAGCCACCGAATGCAAAGTGGGCGTGACCTAAGTCCATTAATATTCATCATGGGTGTGGTTTGGATGGCTGGATCCAAATTTAAAATTTTTAATTTATTAAAATTATTAAATATTATTAAATATTAAGTAATTGAATATTTATAATTATTTAACGTTTTTCCTAAAACTAACATTAAAAATTATAAAAATTTAAAATTTTTAATTTATAAGAATTATTGAAATCCTATAAATACTTACTAATTAAATGTTATCAAACTTAAAATTTGAAATTATTAAAATTTTTAAATTTATTAGAATTAAGAAATATTTTTAAATATCAGTTAACGGAATATTAAATATGAATAATAAATGTTATTAAAATTTAAATGTAAAGTTGTGAAAATGAAAAATTTAAAATTAATTAGGTATAACAAAATATTAAATAATCTAATATATTAAGTAATTAAATTATAAATAATTAAATAATTGAATAATTACATAAGTAAATAAGCAAATAAGTAAATAAGTAAATGTCAAAATAATTAACGAACATTAAATTTAAAACTTAAAGGCGATAAAATTTAAATTTTTAAAATGTAATAAAATCATTCCAAAAATTATTAAATATCATTTAATTGAACATTAAACATAGTTAGATTTTAAATAATTAAATATTATTAAATCCAATTAAAAGCTGAGTATTGCAATAATTGGGGTTCGACTGGGTGGGCGTGGCCTGTGACAAAGTGGGCGTGGCCTGAACCCATCCACGATCACAATGGGCTTGGTTTGGATGAGTGGGCGTGGCCTAACGAGGAGTGGGAGTGGTCTGGGACGATGTGGGCGTGGCCTAAGTTTAATACTGGCTACAACAAATGGGGTTTGCTTGGGTGGGCGTGGCCTGTGACAAAGTGGGCGTGGCCTGAACCCACCCATAATCACAATGGGCTTGGTTTGGATGAGTGGGCGTGGCCTAACAAGAAGTGGGAGTGGACTGGGATGAGTGGGCGTGGCCTAACGAGGAGTGGGAGTGGTCTGGGACGATGTGGGCGTGGCCTAAGTTTAATACTGGCTACAACAAATGGGGTTTGGTTGGGTAGGCGTGGCCTGGGGAAGTGGGCGTGGCTAAAACTCTGTCGCAATCACTGTGCTGTGGGTTTGGATGGGTGGGCGTGGTCTGGTAGTAGGTGGGCGTGGCCTGGAACAAAGTGGGCGTGGCCTAAGCTCATGAATTGTTACACTCAGTGGGGTTTGGGCGGGTGGGTGTGGCCTGGCAAACAGTGGGCGTGGCCTAAGCACATTCACCATTTCAATACATGGGGTCTGGATGGGTGGGTGTGGCCTGCGACAAAGTGGGCGTGGCCTAAGCTCATTAATGGTTACCTCCAATGGGGTTTGGGTGGGTGGGTGTGGCCTGTGACAAAGTGGGCGTGGCCTAAGCTCGTTAATGGTTACCTCCAATGGCGTTCGGGTGGGTGGGTGTGGCCTGGCGGTGGGTGGGCGTGGTTTACCGCAAAGTGGGCGTGGCTTACCTGCGCCTTCAGCCCCAGGCCGAGCCCCGCCCGGTGCCGGGGCCGCAGCAGCGCCGGGGCCCCGCCCCCCGCGGCCTCCAGCAGCGCCAGCAGCCGCCCCCAGCCACGCCCGTCCAGGCCACGCCCACCGGGGCCGCGCCCGTCCAGGCCACGCCCCCTCAGGGCCCACCAGGCCCCGGCCAGGGCCAAGCGCAGGGAGGGGGAGGGGCTGGGGGGGAGAGAGAGCAGAGAGGGGTGAGAAACCAGTACAAACCAGTACAAACCAGTATAAACCAGTATGGACCAGTACAAACCAGTATGGACCAGTATGGACCAGTACGGACCAGTATAAACCAGTATGGACCAGTATAAACCAGTATAAACCAGTATAAACCAGTATGGACCAGTATGGACCAGTATAAACCAGTATGGACCAGTATGGACCAGTATGGACCAGTATGGACCAGTATAAACCAGTACGGACCAGTACGGACCAGTACAAACCAGTATAAACCAGTACAAACCAGTATAAACCACTATGGACCAGTACGGACCAGAATGGACCAGTATAAACCAGTATAAACCAGTATGGACCAGTATGGACCAGTATAAACCAGTATGGACCAGTATAAACCTTTATGGACCAGTATGGACCAGTACGGACCAGTATGGCCCTCCCAGTCCATCCCAGTCTATCCCAGTTCATCCCAGTATGGCCCAGTATGGCCCAGTTTGCTCCCAGTCCCTCCCAGTCCCTCCCAGTTTGATCCCGGTTTGATCCCAGTCCATCCCAGTTCATCCCAGTCCCCCCCCCCCTCACCTGACGTCACTCCCGCCCATCCCCAGCCGCTTTCCCGCGCTCTCTCTCTCTCTCTGACGTCACTTCCGCCCCGGTCCGGCCGCTCTCCCGGCCGCTCTCCGGTAATGGCGGCGGCGGCGGCACCGACGGCGGCGGCGCGCCGGGAGTGACGTCATCTTCCCGCGCCGCCCCGCGCCGCGCGCCCGCGCTCTCTCTGCCCTCATTGGCCGCCGCTCCCGCCAATCCCCGGCGGCCTCGGCGCCGAGGAAGCCCCGCCCATTCAATGACGTCACTCGCCGCGTTTGTTTTTGTTTTAAACTGCGCTTTATTAAAGGGGGCGGGGGGAGTGACGTCATCGCGGGGGACGTGACGTCATGGGGAGGAGGCGGGGAGGGACTGGGGCTCCCAGTACGAACCAGTACGGACCAGTATGGACCAGTATGGACCAGTGCAAACCAGTACGGACCAGTGCGAACCAGTATGGACCAGTAATGGCTCCCAGTGCTCCCAGTCCCTCCCAGTACAAACCAGTGGCTCCCAGGCCCCTCCCAGTATGGACCAGTGTGACCCAAACCCCCTCCCAGTGCTCCCAGTATGGACCAGTATGAACCAGTATGGCTCCCAGTGCTCCCAGTACGGACCAGTATAGTTCCCAGTATTCCCAGTATGGCTCCCAGTGCTCCCAGTATAAACCAGTATGGACCAGTAATGGCTCCCAGTGCTCCCAGTATAAACCAGTATGGTTCCCAGTGCTCCCAGTATGGTTCCCAGTGCTCCCAGTATGGACCAGTATGGTTCCCAGTGCTCCCAGTATGGTTCCCAGTGCTCCCAGTATGGACCAGTATGGTTCCCAGTGCTCCCAGTATGGTTCCCAGTGCTCCCAGTATGGCTCCCAGTGCTCCCAGTATGGACCAGTAATGGCTCCCAGTGCTCCCAGTATAAACCAGTATGGTTCCCAGTGCTCCCAGTATGGTTCCCAGTGCTCCCAGTATGGACCAGTATGGTTCCCAGTATTCCCAGTAGGCACCCAGTGCTCCCAGTATGGCTCCCAGTATCCCCAGTATGGCTCCCAGTGCTCCCAGTATGGCTCCCAGTGCTCCCAGTATGGTTCCCAGTGCTCCCAGTATGGACCAGTATGGTTCCCAGTATTCCCAGTAGGCACCCAGTGCTCCCAGTATGGCTCCCAGTGCTCCCAGTATGGCTCCCAGTATCCCCAGTATGGCTCCCAGTGCTCCCAGTGTGGCTCCCAGTGCTCCCAGTATGGACCAGTATAAACCAGTATGGTTCCCAGTGCTCCCAGTATGGACCAGTATGGCTCCCAGTGCTCCCCGTATCGTTCCCAGTGCTCCCAGTATGGACCAGAATGGTTCCCAGTATTCCCAGTATGGCTCCCAGTGCTCCCAGTATGGACCAGTATGGCTCCCAGTGCTCCCAGTATGGTTCCCAGTGCTCCCAGTATGGCTCCCAGTGCTCCCAGTATGGTTCCCAGTGCTCCCAGTATGGACCAGTATGGCTCCCAGGGCTCCCAGTGTGGCTCCCAGTGCTCCCAGTATGGCTCCCAGTGCTCCCAGTATGGTTCCCAGTGCTCCCAGTATGGACCAGTATGGTTCCCAGTATTCCCAGTAGGCACCCAGTGCTCCCAGTATGGCTCCCAGTATCCCCAGTATGGCTCCCAGTGCTCCCAGTGTGGCTCCCAGTGCTCCCAGTATGGACCAGTATGGTTCCCAGTATTCCCAGTAGGCACCCAGTGCTCCCAGTATGGCTCCCAGTATCCCCAGTATGGCTCCCAGGGCTCCCAGTATGGCTCCCAGTGCTCCCAGTATGGCTCCCAGTGCTCCCAGTATGGCTCCCAGTATGGCTCCCAGTGCTCCCAGTATGGACCAGTAGGGCTCCCAGTGCTCCCAGTATGGCTCCCAGTGCTCCCAGTGTGGCTCCCAGTGCTCCCAGTATGGCTCCCAGCGCGACCCAAACCCACTCCCAGCACAAACCAGTGCTCCCAGTACAAACCAGTGCTCCCAGTATGGCTCCCAGTATGGCTCCCAGTATGGCTCCCAGTGCTCCCAGTGCTCCCAGTTCACCCCCCCGTGCTGCCCCCCGGCCTGCCCCCCCTCCTCCTCCTCCTCCTCCTGCCCGCGTTCCCAGCATTCCCCGCGCTCCCAGTTTCCCCAGTTTCCCCAGTTTCCCCCGCGGCCACGCTGAACTGGACGCTGCCGGTCAGCGGCGGCAGCGCTGCGCTCTCCAGCGTGGCCGCCAGGCGGCGCTGCCCCGCCCGCAGCGGCGTCACCGATTGGCTGAGCCGGAGCGTCTGCCCCGCCCCCACCGACCTGCGGGGACACAGCGCGGTGAGCTGTATAAACCAGTATAAACCAGTATAAACCAGTATAAACCAGTATGGACCAGTATAAACCAGTATAAACCAGTACGGACCAGTACAAACCAGTACAAACCAGTATAAACCAGTATAAACCAGTATGGACCAGTATGGACCAGTATAAACCAGTACAAACCAGTATAAACCAGTATAAACCAGTATAAACCAGTACAAGCCAGTATAAACCAGTATAAACCAGTATAAACCAGTATGGACCAGTATAAACCAGTACAAACCAGTATAAACCAGTACAAACCAGTATAAACCAGTATGGACCAGTATAAACCAGTATAAACCAGTATAAACCAGTATAAACCAGTATAAACCAGTATAAACCAGTACGGACCAGTATGGACCAGTATAAACCAGTATGGACCAGTATAAACCAGTATGGACCAGTATAAACCAGTATAAACCAGTATAAACCAGTATAAACCAGTACGGACCAGTACGGACCAGTATAAACCAGTATAAACCACTATAAACCAGTATAAACCACTATAAACCACTATAAACCACTATAAACCACTATAAACCAGTATAAACCACTATAAACCAGTACGGACCCCAATTCCAAATTTAACCCCTCTTTAACCCAGTTTTTTACCGATTTTTAACCGTTTTTTGACACATTTTTTGTCCTTTTTTCACCCTTTTTTCTCTATTTCCCTCCCCCAACCCAGTATAAACCAGTATAAACCAGTATGGACCAGTACGGACCCCAATTCCAAATTTAACCCCTCTTTAACCCAGTTTTTTACCCATTTTTAACCGTTTTTTGGCATGTTTTTAACCCATTTTTCACCCTTTTTTCACCCTTTTTTCTCTATTTCCCCCCCCCAGTATAAACCAGTATGAACCAGTAACCCCAATTCCAAATTTAACCCCTTTTTAAACCAATTTTTAACCAATTTTTACCCATTTTTAAATCTTTTTTTTACCCCTTTTTCTCTATTTCCCCCTCCCAGTATAAACCAGTATAAACCAGTACGAACCAGTAACCCCAATTCCAAATTTAACCCCTTTTTAAACCAATTTTTAACCAATTTTTACCCATTTTTTAATCTTTTTTTTACCCCTTTTTCTCTATTTCCCCCTCCCAGTATAAACCAGTATAAACCAGTATAAACCGGTATAAACCAGTAACCCCAATTCCAAATTTAACCCCATTTTGGACCAATTTTTAACCATTTTTGGACATATTTTAACCAATTTTTTGTCCTTTTTTTCACCCTTTTTTCACCCTTTCTTCTACCTATTTCCCCCCCCCAGTATAAACCAGTATAAACCAGTACAAACCAGTAACCCTAATTCCAAATTTAACCCCTTTTTAACCCTATTTTTACCCATTTCCACACATCTTTTACCAATTTTTCACCCTTTTTTTCCCTATTTTTCCCCATTTCCCCCCATTTCCCCCCTGCCAGTCCCTCCCAGTATAAACCAGTCCAAACCAGTAACTCCAAACCCAAATTTAACCCTTTCTCAACCCTTTTTAAAACTGTTTTTAACCCTTTCTTTACCCTTTCCCCCACCCATTTTTTGCCCTTTTTTCACCGTTTTTTCACCGTTTTTTCACCGTTTTTTCACCGTTTTTTCACCATTTCCCACCATTTCTCCCCTCCCAGTCCCTCCCAGTATAAACCAGTCCAAACCAGTCTCACCCCAGTGACACCGGTTTGGGGCAGGAGATCCCGGCGCCCTCCATCCTCAGCGAGGCTCCGGTCAGCGGCTCCGGCAGAGGGTTCTGGAAAACCACCTGCACCGGCACCTCCTGGCCCACCACGGCCGGGCCCAGCAGCTGCAGGACACCCGAAATCCTCATTTTTCACCCCAAAAAAAATCCCGGTTTTCCTAACCCAAAAATCCCGTTTTTTTAACACTTTGTATCCCCATTGAAGTCAATGGGGAATTTCAGACACCAGGTCTACCCCCATTAAAGTCAATAGGGAATTTGGGACACCAGGTCTACCCCCATTAAAGTCAATGGGGAATTTGGACACCAGGTCTACCCCCATTAAAGTCAATGGGGAGTTTGGGACACCAGGTCTACCCCCATTAAAGTCAATGGGGAATTTGGGACACCAGGTCTACCCCATTAAAGTCAATGGGGATTTTAGACACCAGGTCTACCCCCATTAAAGTCAATGGGGATTTAGGGACACCAGGTCTACCCCATTGAAATCAATGGAGAATTTGGGACACCAGGTCTACCCCATTAAAGTCAATGGGGATTTTGGACACCAGGTCTACCCCCATTAAAGTCAATGGGGATTTTGGACACCAGGTCTACCCCCATTAAAGTCAATGGGGATTTTGGGACACCAGGTCTACCCCTATTAAAGTCAATAGGGAGTTTGGGACACCAGGTCTACCCCCATTAAAGTCAATGGGGACTCTGGGACACCAGGTCTACCCCATTGAAATCAATGGAGAATTTTGGACACCAGGTCTACCCCATTGAATACAATGGGGAATTTTGGACACCAGGTCTAGCCATTGAAATCAATGGGGATTTTGGACACCAGGTCTACCCCATTAAAGTCAATGGGGAATTTGGGACACCAGGTCTACCCCCATTGAAGTCAATAGGGAGTGACAGACACCAGGTCTACCCCCATTGAAGTCAATGGGGATTTTTGGACACCAGGTCTACCCCCATTAAAGTCAATGGGGAATTTCAGACACCAGGTCTACCCCCATTAAAGTCAATGGGGATTTTGGACACCAGGTCTACCCCCATTAAAGTCAATGGGGAATTTGGACACCAGGTCTACCCCCATTTAAATCAATGGGGATTTTGGGACACCAGGTCTACCCCTATTAAAGTCAATGGGGAATTTGGACACCAGGTCTACCCCCATTTAAATCAATGGGGATTTTGGGACACCAGGTCTACCCCTATTAAAGTCAATGGGGAATTTGGACACCAGGTCTACCCCCATTTAAATCAATGGGGATTTTGGGACACCAGGTCTACCCCTATTAAAGTCAATAGGGAGTTTGGGACACCAGGTCTACCCCTATTAAAGTCAATAGGGAGTTTGGGACACCAGGTCTACCCCCATTAAAGTCAATGGGGAGTTTGGGACACCAGGTCTACCCCATTAAAGTCAATGGGGAATTTGGGACACCAGGTCTACCCCATTAAAGTCAATGGGGAATTTGGGACACCAGGTCTACCCCATTGAAATTAATGGAGAATTTGGGACACCAGGTCTACCCCATTAAAACCAATGGAGGATTTAGTACCACAAACCCCCCCAAACCTCCCCAAACCCCGAATTTTTGGGGTCCTCCCCGAAGGTTTTGGGCGTTTTTTGGGGCGCCCCCGTTACCGTCAGCGTGAGCTCGGGCGTGTGCAGCCGCACCAGCAGCTCCTTGGCCAGCACCTGCCCCGTCTCCTGCACGGCCGCCACCACCGTCAGCTTCAGCGCGTCCTGGTCCCCGACGTGCGGCTGGTACTCGGCGTAGGCCACCGTCATGGTCACCGTGTCCTCTGCGTGGGGACATGGGGGACACCATTGGGGACACCCCCAGGGACACTGGGGACACTGGGGACAGTGGCGACACACGTGGGGCCGGTACTCGGCGTAGGCCACCGTCATGGTCACCGTGTCCTCTGCGTGGGGACATTCGGGACACCATTGGGGACACCCCCAGGGACATTGGGGACACTGGGGACACTCTAAGGGAGATTGGGGACACCCCCAGGGACATTGGGGACACCCCCAGGGACACTGGGGACATTGGGGACACCATTGGGGACACCCCCAGGGACATTGGGGACACCATTGGGGACACCCCCAGGGACATTGGGGACACCCCCAGGGACATTGGGGACACCCTTAGAGACATTGGGGACACCCTCAGGGACACTGGGGACACCCCCAGGGACATTGGGGACACCCTTAGAGACATTGGGGACACCCCCAGGGACACTGGGGACACACCCAGGGACATTTGGGGACACCCCCAGGGACATTGGGGACACCCCCAGGGACACTGGGGACACCCCCAGGGACATTGGGGACATTCTAAGGGACATTGGGGACACCCCCAGGGACATTGGGGACACCCTCAGGGACATTGGGGACACCCCCAGGGACATTGGGGACACCCTCAGGGACATTGGGGACACCCCAGTACAAACCAGGATCAAATCCTGAATTTAACCCCGATTTTTTCCCCCATTTTTCCCCCTTTCCCCTGACCCAAAACCGCCCAAAACCGCCCCAAAATCCCCTCCCAGTCCAAACCAGTCCAAACCAGTCCAAACCAGTCACCCCAAATCCCATTTTCCCCCCATTTTTAACCCTTTCTTCCCCATTTTTCCCCCATTTTCCCCATTTTTTGGGTCATTTTTTTCCCATTTTTTGGTCATTTTTTCACCATTTTTCCCCCATTTTTTCACCATTTCCCCCATTTTTTCCCCATTTTTTGATCATTTTTTCACCATTTTCCCCCCATTTTTTGGTCATTTTTTCACTATTTTCCCCCCTTTTTTTCACCATTTTCATCCATTTTTTCCCCATTGTTTTGATCATTTTTTCACCATTTTCCCCCCATTTTTGGTCATTTTTTCACCCTTTTTCTCCCATTTTTTGGTCTTTTTTTCACCCTTTTTCCCCATTTTTTGATCATTTTTTCACCATTTCCCCCCATTTTTTGGTCATTTTTTCACCCTTTTTTCCCCATTTTTTCGCCATTTTCCCCCATTTTTTCCCCCATTTTTTCGCCATTTTTTCACCGTTTTTTCCCATTTTTTGATCATTTTTTCACCGTTTCCCCCCCACTTTTTGGTCATTTTTCACCCTTTTTCCCCATTTTTTGATCATTTTTTCACTGTTTCCCCCCCCCCCATTTTTTGGTCATTTTTTCACCCTTTTTTCCCCATTTTTCCCCATTTTTTCGCCATTTTTTCACCGTTTTTTCCCCATTTTTTGATCATTTTTTCACCATTTCCCCCCCATTTTTTAGCCATTTTTTCACCATTTCCCCCCCATTTTTTGGTCATTTTTTCACCCTTTTTCCCCATTTTTTGATCATTTTTTCACTGTTTCCCCCCATTTTTTGGTCATTTTTCTCCCTTTTTCCCCCATTTTTCACCATTTTCATCCATTTTTTCCCCATTTTTTTGATCATTTTTTCACCATTTTCCCCCCCATTTTTTGGTCATTTTTTCACTGTTTCTCCCCCATTATTTGGTCATTTTTTTCACCGTTTTTTCCCCATTTTTTGATCATTTTTTCACCATTTTCCCCCCATTTTTTGGTCATTTTTTCGCCTTTTTTCCCCATTTTTTCCCCCATTTTTTCACCCTTTTTCCCCATTTTTTGATCATTTTTTCCCCATTTTCCCCCCATTTTTTGGCCGTTTTTTCACCCTTTTTCCCCCATTTTTCACCATTTCAATCCATTTTTTCCCCATTTTTTTGGTCATTTTTTCACCCTTTTTCCCCATTTTTTGATCATTTTTTCACCATTTTTCCCCCGGTTTTTTCACCATTTTCATCCATTTTTTCCCCTTTTTTTTTTGGTCATTTTTTCACTGTTTCCCCCCCATTTTTTGGTCATTTTTTCACCCTTTTTCCCCCATTTTTTCGCCATTTCCCCCATTTTTTCCCATTTTTTTGGATCATTTTTTCACCATTTTCCCCCCATTTTTTGGTCATTTTTTCACCCTTTTTTCCCCATTTTTTCGCCTTTTCCCCCCATTTTTTCTCCATTTTTTCACCCTTTTTTTCCCATTTTTTTGGTCATTTTTTCACCGTTTCCCCCCCACTTTTTGGTCATTTTTTCACCCTTTTTCCCCATTTTTTCGCCATTTTTTCACCGTTTTTTCCCCATTTTTTGATCATTTTTTCACCATTTTCCCCCATTTTTTGGTCATTTTTTCACCCTTTTTCCCCATTTTTTGGTCATTTTTTCACCTTTTTCCCCCCATTTTTTGGTCATTTTTTCGCCTTTTTTCCCCATTTTTTTCCCCATTTTTTCCCCCATTTTTTCACCCTTTTTCCCCATTTTTTGATCATTTTTTCCCCATTTTCCCCCCATTTTTTGGTCGTTTTTTCACCCTTTTTCCCTCATTTTTTCACCATTTCAATCCATTTTTTCCCCATTTTTTCACCATTTTCCCCCATTTTTTCGCCATTTTTTCACCTTTTTTTCCCATTTTTTGGTCATTTTTCACCCTTTTTCCCCCATTTTTTTGCCATTTTCATCCATTTTTTCCCCATTTTTTGATCATTTTTTCACCCTTTTTTTCCCATTTTTTTGGCCATTTTTTCCCCGTTTTTTTCCCATTTTTTGATCTTTTTTTTCGCCCTTTTTCCCCATTTTTTGATCATTTTTTCACTGTTTCCCCCCCACTTTTTGGTCATTTTATCACCATTTTCCCCCCATTTTTTGGTCATTTTTTCACCCTTTTTCCCCCATTTTTTCGCCATTTTTCCCCATTTTTTCCCCCATTTTTTCTCCATTTTTTCACCGTTTTTTTCCCATTTTTTGGCCATTTTTTCACCATTTTCCCCCCATTTTTTGGTCATTTTTTCACCCTTTTCCCCATTTTTTGGTCATTTTTTCACCATTTCCCCCCCACTTTTTGGTCATTTTTTCACCCTTTTCCCCATTTTTTGATCATTTTTTCACTGTTTCCCCCCCATTTTTTGATCATTTTTTCACTGTTTCCCCCCCATTTTTTGGTCATTTTTTCACCCTTTTTTCCCCATTTTTTCCCCCATTTTGTCCCCATTTTTTCGCCATTTTCCCCCTTTTTTCCCTTATTTTTTCGCCATTTTTTCACCGCTTTTTTCCCATATTTTGATCATTTTTTCCCCATTTTTGGTCATATTTTCCCCCATTTTTTCGCCATTTTTTCACCATTTTTTTCCCATTTTTTGGCCATTTTTTCACCATTTTCCCCCCATTTTTCCCCCATTTTTTCGCCATTTTCCCCCATTTTTTGATCATTTTTTCACCATTTTCCCCCCACTTTTTGGTCATTTTTTCACCCTTTTTTCCCATTTTTTCGCCATTTTTTCGCCTTTTTTCCCCATTTTTTTCCCATTATTTTGGTCATTTTTCTCCCCATTTCTTGTCCTTTTTTTCCCCGTTTTCGGTCATTTTTTCCCCGTTTCCCCCCTCCCAGTTCTCCCCACGCGGCGCCCCTCACCCTGGGCGGGCGGCAGCGTGCGGCGGTGCTGCTCCTGCCGGAAGGCGGCGCCGGCCACGCCGGTGTAGCGCACGGCGCACAGCGACAGCCGCAGCCGCAGCGTCCGCGGCTCCGCGCCGGCGTTGTGCAGCGCCGCCCGCAGCTCCAGCTCCGCGCCCGCCACGGCCGGGCCCGACGCCACCGCCAGCGTCACCTCCCCGCCGGAGGCCGGGCCGCGCTGCCGCGGGCGCGAGCCGTGCGAGGTGGCGGCGGCGACGGCGCGGCGCTCCTCCTCCGAGCCTGCGGGGAAAGGAGGGGTCGCCGGGGGGGGGCAATGGGCAAGGGTTGGGTCATTGGTTGGGTCAATGGTCATTGGTTGGGTCATTGGTCATTGGTTGGGTCAATGGTCATTGATTGGGTCATTGGTCATTGGTTGGATCATTGGTCATTGGTTGGGCCAATGGTCATTGGTTGGGTCAATGGTCATTGGTTGGGTCATTGGTTGGGTCAGTGGTCATTGGTTGGATCAGTGGTCATTGGTTGGGTCATTGGTTGGGTCAGTGGTTATTGGTTGGGTCAAGGATTCAATGATTGGGTCAATGATCATTGGTTGGGTCATTGGTCATTGGTTGGGCCAATGGTCATTGGTTGGGTCATTGGTCATTGGTTGGGTCATTGGTTGGGTCAATGGTCATTGGTTGGGTCAAGGATTCAATGATTGGGTCAATGGTCATTGGTTGGGTCAATGGTCATTGGTTGGGTCATTGGTTGGGTCAGTGGTCATTGGTTGGGTCAGTGGTCATTGGTTGGGTCATTGGTAGGGTCAGTGGTCATTGGTTGGGCCAAGAGTTGGGCCAAGGGGTCATTGGTCATTGGTCATTGGTCATTGGTTGGGTCAATGGTCATTGGTTGGGTCATTGGTTGGGTCAGTGGTCATTGGTTGGGGCAAGAGTTGGGCCAAGGGGTCATTGGTCATTGGTCATTGGTTGGGTCATTGCTTGGGTCATTGGTTGAGTCATTGGTCATTGGTTGGGTCAATGGTCATTGGTCATTGATCATTGGTTGGGTCAATGGTCATTGGTCATTTGTTGGGTCATTGATCATTGGTTGGGTCAATGGTCATTGGTTGGGTCAGTGGCCATTGGTCATTGGTCATTGGTTGGGTCAGCGGTCATTGGTCATTGATTGGGTCAAGAGTTGGGTCAAGGGGTCATTGGTTGGGTCAATGGTCATTGCTTGGGTCATTGTTTGGGTCAGTGGTCATTGGTTGGGTCATTGGTCATTGGTCATTGGTCATTGGTTGGGTCATTGCTTGGGTCAGTGGTCATTGGTTGGGCCAAGTGTTGGGCCAAGGGGTCATTGGTCATTAATTCGGTCATTGGTCATTGGTCATGGTCAGTGGTCATTGGTTGGGTCATTGATCATTGGTTGGGTCATTGGGTCATTGGTCATTTGTTGGGTCAATGGTCATTGGTTGGGTCAGTGGCCATTGGTCATTGGTCATTGGTCATTGGTCATGGTCAGCGGTCATTGGTCATTGATTGTGTCAAGAGTTGGGTCAAGGGGTCATTGGTTGGGTCATTGGTTGGGTCAGTGGTCAAGGGTTGGGTCATTGGTCATTGGTCATTGGTCAGTGGTCATTGGTCAGTGGTTGGGTCATTGGTCATTGCTCATTGGTCATCATTGGTCATTGGCCAGTGGTCAGTGGTCAGTGGTCAGTGGTCATTGGTTGGGTCAATGGTCATTGATCATTGGTTGGGTCATTGGTCATTGGTCATTGGTTGGGTCATTGGTCATTGGCCAGTGGTCAGTGGTCATTGGTTGGGTCATTGGTCATTGGTTGGGTCATTGGTTGGGTCATTGGTCATTGGTCATTGGTCATTGGTCAGTGGTCATTGGTCATTGGTTGGGTCAGGAGTTGGGTCAAGGGGTCATTGGTCACTCAGGGTCATTTTTGGGCCATTTTGGGTCATTTTGGGGCCGTTTTCTGTCATTGGTCACTCAGGGTCATTTTTTAGTTGTTTTTGGGCCATTTTTGGGTCGTTTTTTGCCGGTTTTTCGCCGTTTTTGTCGTTGGCCGCCCATCGGTCACCCGGGGGTCGCCCATCGGTCACCCGGGGGTCGCCCACTGACCCTCGGGGTGCTTGTACTGGTCAGTGATGTCCACTCTGGCCGCAGAGCCGGCGCCCAGCGTGCTGATCCGGCGGCCGATGGCGCCCTGCTCCACGTGCACCACGGAGAAGCCGCCGTGCGGCTGCCGCTGCCAGTACACCTTGTCGCTGTTCACCTGGGATTTGCATAGCTAATGAGCTCATTTGCATGCCTAATTGACCCCCGTACGACAAGCGTTAAGTACCGTTTATAATTAAAGTAGTTATGGTAATTGATTATCAGCCAATATAGCATGGCGCTGTTGAAATCCCTGCCGCTGCCAGCACGCCTTGTCGCTGTTCAACTGGGATTTGCATAGCTAATGAGCTCATTTGCATGCCCAATCAGTGCCAGCATCATCGGCATTAAATACTGTTTGCAATTAAAGTAATTATGGTAATTGATTATCAGTCAATACAGCATGGCGCTGTTGAACTCCCTGGTGCTGCCAGGACGCCTTGTCACTGTTCACCTGGGATTCGCATAGCTAATGAGCTCATTTGCATGCCTAATTGACCCCCGTACGACAAGCGTTAAGTACCGTTTATAATTAAATTAGTTATGGTAATTGATTATCAGCCAATATAGCATGGCGCTGTTGAACTCCCTGCTGCTGCCAGCACGCCTTGTCGCTGTTTACTTGGGATTTGCATAACTAATGAGCTCATTTGCATGCCCAATCAGTGCCAGCATCATCGGGATTAAATACTGTTTGCAATTAAAGTAATTATGGTAATTGATTATCAGTCAATACAGCATGGCGCTGTTGAACTCCCTGGTGCTGCCAGCACGCCTTGTCACTGTTCACCTGGGATTTGCATAGCTAATGAGCTCATTTGCATGCCTAATTGACCCCCATAGGACAAGCTTTAAGTACTGTTTATAATTAAAGTAATTATGGTAATTGGTTATCAGTCAATATAGCATTGCGCTGTTGAACTCCCTGGTGCTGCCAGCACGCCTTGTCACTGTTCACCTGGGATTCGCATAGCTAATGAGCTCATTTGCATGCCCAATCAGTGCCAGCATCATCGGCATTAAGTACGGTTCATAATTATGATAATTATGGTAATTGATTATCAGTCAATATAGCATGGCGCTGTTGAACTCCCTGGTGCTGCCAGTACACCTTGTCGCTGTTCACCTGGGATTTGCATAGCTAATGAGCTCATTTGCATGCCTAATTGACCCCCGTACGACAAGCGTTAAGTACCGTTTATAATTAAAGTAGTTATGGTAATTGATTATCAGCCAATATAGCATGGCGCTGTTGAAATCCCTGCCGCTGCCAGCACGCCTTGTCGCTGTTTACTTGGGATTTGCATAACTAATGAGCTCATTTGCATGCCCAATCAGTGCCAGCATCATCGGGATTAAATACTGTTTGCAATTAAAGTAATTATGGTAATTGATTATCAGTCAATACAGCATGGCGCTGTTGAACTCCCTGGTGCTGCCAGCACGCCTTGTCACTGTTCACCTGGGATTTGCATAGCTAATGAGCTCATTTGCATGCCTAATTGACCCCCATAGGACAAGCTTTAAGTACTGTTTATAATTAAAGTAATTATGGTAATTGATTATCAGCCAATATAGCATTGCGCTGTTGAACTCCCTGGCGCTGCCAGCACGCCTTGTCGCTGTTCACCTGGGATTTGCATAGCTAATGAGCTCATTTGCATGCCCAATCAGTGCCGGCATCATCGGGATGAAGTATGGTTCATAATTATGATAATTATGGTAATTGGTTATCAGCCAATATAGCATTGCGCTGTTGAACTCCCTGGCGCTGCCAGCACGCCTTGTCGCTGTTCACCTGGGATTTGCATAACTAATGAGCTCATTTGCATGCCCAATCAGTGCCAGCATCATCGGGATTAAATACTGTTTGCAATTAAAGTAATTATGGTAATTGATTATCAGTCAATACAGCATGGCGCTGTTGAACTCCCTGGTGCTGCCAGCACGCCTTGTCACTGTTCACCTGGGATTTGCATAGCTAATGAGCTCATTTGCATGCCTAATTGACCCCCATAGGACAAGCTTTAAGTACTGTTTATAATTAAAGTAATTATGGTAATTGATTATCAGCCAATATAGCATGGCGCTGTTGAAATCCCTGCCGCTGCCAGCACGCCTTGTCGCTGTTCAACTGGGATTTGCATAGTTAATGAGCTCATTTGCATGCCCAATCAGTGCCGGCATCATCGGGATGAAGTACGGTTCATAATTATGATAATTATGGTAATTGATTATCAGTCAATATAGCATTGCGCTGTTGAACTCCCTGGTGCTGCCAGTCACTATTTACCTGAAATTTGCATAATGAATGAGCTCATTTGCATGCCCAAAGCACGCCCACATCACCAGCGTTGAGCACGGTTCATAACCAAATTAACTGAGGTAATTAAAGTAATTAACTGCTGGTTTGCGTAATTAGCGCATTGTTGGAATCCCCGACGCTGCCGGTGGATTTTGTCGCCATTTCAATCTAATTTGCATAATCAATCAGCTCATTTGCATGTCGCCCAGGCCTTTGGGCTTGTTAATGATCTCAAACAACCGAATCATTTGCATAATTATCACCCCATTACATGAACAGCCACGCTTGCCAATTGGCATAACCAGGGAATAATTTGCATATTTAGGCCACGCCCACCACCCTCGTTCTCATCCGCTTATTTCCATAATCAATGCATTAAATTTGCATAATAATGCCTATAATTTTAATAATCAATACCTATAATTTGCATAATTAATTTATGTTATGTGCATAATTAATGCCTCTAAATAGCACTAGTAATAAACATAATTTGCGTAATTAGTGCCTGTGATTTGCATAATTAATTCATGCAACGTGCATAATTAATGCCAATAAATGGCATGATTAATAAATTGCATAATTTGCACAATTAACGGCGTCATTTGCATAATTAACGGGGTCACTTGCGTAAGGAGCTGCTGGACACTCCCATCATTAATCACGCCTCATTAACCTCTCATTAACCCCTCATTTGCATATCCCAGACCACGCCCACCCCATCGCCACCACTCCCCGCCCCCTCATTTCCATATCCCCGCCCCTCATTTGCATAACCAACCACCACAGTTTACCCCCCCCCCCCCCGGTTAAGAGCCGCCCCCGGCGATGCTAATTAGCGCCTCATTTGCATAGCGAGGCCCCGCCCACCTCGGCGAAGACGAAGGGCGTGTCGTACTTGAGGAAGACGTCGCCGTTCTTGACCGCGGTCACCGAGCACGGCCCGCAGCAGAACAGGCCTGGAACGGCAGAACCACCAGTACGGACCAGTACAAACCAGTATAGACCAGTACAGACCAGTATGGACCGGTATGGACCAGTACAAACCAGTATAGACCAGTACGGACCAGTACAAACCAGTATAGACCAGTACAAACCAGTATAGACCAGTACAAACCAGTATGGACCAGTACAAACCAGTATGGATCAGTATAAACCAGTATAGACCAGTACAGACCAGTATGGATCAGTATAAACCAGTACAAACCAGTATAGACCAGTACAGACCAGTATGGACCGGTATGGACCAGTACAAACCAGTATAGACCAGTACGGACCAGTACAAACCAGTATAGACCAGTACAAACCAGTATAGACCAGTACAAACCAGTATGGACCAGTACAGACCAGTATGGACCAGTATAGACCAGTACAAACCAGTATAAACCAGTATGGACCAGTATAGACCAGTACAAACCAGTATAAACCAGTATGGACCGGTATAGACCAGTATGGACCAGTATGGACCAGTACAAACCAGTATAAACCAGTATAAACCAGTATAAACCAGTATGGATCAGTATAAACCGGTATGGACCAGTATAGACCAGTATAAACCAGTATGGACCAGTACAAACCAGTATAAACCAGTATGAACCAGTATGGACCAGTATAAACCAGTATAAACCAGTATGGACCAGTATGGACCAGTACGGACCAGTATGGACCAGTACAAACCAGTATAAACCAGTATGGACCAGTACAAACCAGTATAAACCAGTATAAACCAGTATAAACCAGTATAAACCAGTATGGATCAGTATAAACCGGTATGGACCAGTATAGACCAGTATAAACCAGTATGGACCAGTATGGACCAGTATAAACCAGTATGAACCAGTATGGACCAGTATAAACCAGTATGGACCAGTATGGACCAGTACGGACCAGTATGGACCAGTATAGACCAGTACAAACCAGTATTAACCAGTATGGACCAGTACGGACCAGTATAAACCAGTATAGACCACTATAAACCAGTATGGACCAGTATGGACCAGTATAAACCCATATGGACCAGTATAAACCAGTATAAACCAGTACGGACCGGTATGGACCAATATAAACCAGTATAAACCGGTATAAACCAGTATAAACCAGTATAAACCAGTATAAACCAGTATAAACCAGTACGGACCAGTACAGACCAGTATAAACCAGTATAAACCAGTATGGACCAGTACGGACCAGTATAAACCTGTATGGACCAGTATAAACCAGTATAAACCAGTATAAACCAGTAACCCCAAATCCCATTTTCCCCCCATATTTTCCCCATATTTCCCCCATTTTTAACCCGATTTTCACCGTTTTTTCACTGTTTTTTCCCCTCCCAGTCCCTCCCAGTACAAACCAGTACAAACCAGTATGAACCAGTATGAACCAGTATAAACCAGTATAAACCAGTACAAACCAGTAACCCCAAATCCCATTTTCCCCCCATATTTTCCCCATTTTCCACCATTTTTAACCCAATTTTAACCCAATTTTCACCATTTTTTCACCGTTTTTTCCCCTCCCAGTCCCTCCCAGTACAAACCAGTATAAACCAGTATGAACCAGTATAACCCAGTACCGCTGCTGGTCTCCTGCGGCGTCGCGTCCACCACCTGCCACCCGTCGTAGCCCTGGGGCAGGTCCGGCCTCTTCATCCAGCAATCGTTCCACACGTGGAAGTTCCTGAAACCAGTACAAACCAGTACAAACCAGTACAAACCAGTACAAACCAGTACAAACCAGTACGGATCAGTACGGACCAGTAAAGGCAGAAAAAACCCCGAAAAAATCCCATTTTTGGGCCATTTTTTGCCCATTTTTCACCATTTTGTAGCCCCAAATCCACTCCCAGTTCATCCCAATCCCAGTACAAACCAGTACAAACCAGTACAAACCAGTCCCGAACCAGTACAAACCAGTACAAACCAGTACAAACCAGTACAAACCAGTTTCCCATTTCCCCCCCATTTTTAACCCTTTCCTCCCCAAATTTCCCCCACATTTCCCCCATTTTTAACCCATTTTTAACCCAATTTTCGCCGTTTTTTCGCCGTTTTTTCACCGTTTCCCCCCTCCCAGTCCCTCCCAGTATAAACCAGTACAAACCAGTACAAACCAGTAACCCCAAACCCCAATTTCCCCCCATTTTTAACCCTTTCATCCCCGTATTTTCCCCATTTTTCACCCGATTTTCGCTGTTTTTTCCCCATTTTTTGCCGTTTTTTCACCGTTTTTTGCCGTTTTTTCCCCGTTATCCCCCTCCCAGTCCCTCCCAGTATAAACCAGTACAAACCAGTAACCCCAAACCCCAATTTCCCCCCATTTTTAACCCTTTCTTCCCCGTATTTTCCCCGTTTTTCACCCGATTTTCGCCGGTTTTTCACCATTTTTTCCCCGTTTTTCGCCGTTTTTTCCCCATTTTCCCCCTCCCAGTACAAACCAGTCCAAACCAGTAACTCCCAGTCCCTCCCAGTACAAACCAGTAACCCCAGTTCCCATTTCCCCCATTTTTAACCCTTTCTTCCCCATATTTTCCCCATTTTTCACCCGATTTTCGCCGTTTTTTGCCGTTTTTTCGCCGTTTTTCGCCGTTTTTTCCCCATTTTCCCCCTCCCAGTCCAAACCAGTATAAACCAGTCCAAACCAGTAACCCCAAACCCCAATTCCCCCCATTTTTAACCCTTTCATCCCCATATTTTCCCAATTTTTCACCCGATTTTCGCCGTTTTTTCGCCATTTTTTCGCCGTTTTTCCCCCGTTTTGCCCCGTTTTTTCCCCATTTTCCCCCTCCCAGTCCAAACCAGTATAAACCAGTCCAAGCCGGTACCAGACGGAGTCGGTGTTGAGGCGCTCCAGCGGCCGCATGGCCTCGTCCAGGTAGATGTCGGTGGTCAGCGAGGTGTCGGTGTCGTGCGCGGAGTTGTAGTTGGTCACCGTGCGGGTGGGCAGGCCCAGGCAGCGCAGAACTGCGGGCACAGACCGGTACAAACCAGTACAAACCAGTACAAACCAGTACAGACCAGTACGGACCAGTACGGACCAGTAAAAGCAGAAAAAACCCCGAAAAAATCCCATTTTTGGGCCATTTTCTGCCCATTTTTGCCCATTTTTCGCGATTTTAAGGCCCCCTAATTATCCCAGTTCATCCCAATCCCAGTACAAACCAGTACAAACCAGTACAGACCAGTACAGACCAGTACAAACCAGTACAAACCAGTACGGACCAGTATGGACCAGTACAAACCAGTACGGACCAGTATGGACCAGTATGGACCCGTGAAGGCAGGAAAAACCCCGAAAAAATCCCATTTTTGGGCCATTTTTTGCCCATTTTTCACCATTTTAAAGCCCCAAATCCGCTCCCAGTTCATCCCAATCCCAGTACAAACCAGTACAAACCAGTACAAACCAGTACAAACCAGTACAGACCAGTATAAACCAGTACAAACCAGTATGGACCGGTGAAGGCAGAGAAAACCCCGAAAAAATCCCATTTTTTGCCCATTTTTCACCGTTTTAGAGCCCAAAATCCACTCCCAGTTCATCCCAATCCCAGTACAGACCAGTACAAACCAGTACAGACCAGTAACTCCAAATCCCCATTTTTCCCCCATTTTTCCCCCATTTTCCCGCCCATATCTCCCCCATTTTTCGCCCGATTTTCGCCGTTTTTTCGCCGTTTTTCCCCGGTTTTTTTTCCCCTCCCAGTCCAAACCAGTCCAAAGCAGTCCAAACCAGCAACCCCAGTCCCAAACCAGTACAAACCAGTACAAACCAGTAACTCCAAATCCCCATTTTTCCCCCATTTTTCCCCATTTCCCCCCCCATATCTCCCCCATTTTTCCCCCATTTTTCCCCCATATCTCCCCCATTTTTCGCCCGATTTTCACCGTTTTTTCGCCGTTTTTCCCCGTTTTTTTTTTCCCCTCCCAGTCCAAACCAGTCCAAACCAGTAACCCCAGTCCCAAACCAGTACAAACCAGTACAAACCAGTAACCCCAATTCCCCATTTTTCCCCCATTTTTCCCCCATTTTCCCCCCCATATCTCCCCCATTTTTCGCCCGATTTTCACCGTTTTTTCGCCGTTTTTCCCCGTTTTTTTTTCCCCCTCCCAGTCCAAACCAATCCAAACCAGTCCAAACCAGCAACCCCAGTCCCAAACCAGTCCAAACCAGTTACTCCAAATCCCCATTTTTCCCCCATTTTCCCCCATTTTTCCCCCATATCTCCCCCATTTTTCGCCCGATTTTCGCCGTTTTTTCGCCGTTTTTCCCCGTTTTTTTTTCCCCCTCCCGGTCCAAACCGGTCCAAACCCGCACGCACCGGTGGTGACGACGCCGGCGAACACCCAGCACTGGCCGTAGCGCACGGGGGCCCCGGAGCCGTGGAAGCTGCGCAGGATCCCCACGGAGCCGGCCCAGGCCGAGGGGTTCGTGCCCTGCGAGTAATCCCCGGTCCAGTTCCCCACCAGCACCCCGCTGTCGTCCAGCGAGTTCACCTAAAATCCCAAAAAAATTCCGAATTTTGGGGGTGTTTTTTTCAAAAAAACTGGGAATTTTTACGAAAAACCGCGAAATTTTGAGCAAAATCCGTTGAAAAACGCGAAAATCCCGGCGCGAAAGGTTCGAGGTGTCCACCAAAATTGGTGCGGTTAATCCCGGGGAGAAGCTGGAGTCTTCAAAATCCTGAAATTCCCCCAAAGCTCCCCAAAAATTCCTCCCCAAAATCCTGAAAATTTCGACCCAAAAATTCTTCCTCAAAATCCCAAAATTTTGGCCCAAAAATCACAAAAATTCCTGCCCAAAAATCCTGAAAAATTCGACCCAAAATCCCAAAAATTTTGGACCAAAAATTCCCAAAAATTCCTCCTCAAAATCCCAAAATTTTGACCCAAAAATCCCACAAATTCCTCCCCAAAATCCCAAAAGTTCTTGCCCAAAATCCTGAAAACTTTGGCCCAAAAATCCCAAAAATTCCTCCCCAAAATCCCGAAAATTTTGGCCCAAAAATCCCGAAAATTTCAGCCCAAAAAATCCCAAAAAATTTCGATCCAAAATCCCAAAATTTTGGCCCAAAAACACCCAAAATTCCTCCCCAAAATCCCAAAAATTTTGGCCCAAAAATCCCAAAAATTTCAGCCCAAAAAATCCCTAAAAATTTCGATCCAAAAATCCCCCAAATTCCTGCCCAAAATCTCAAAAATTTGGCCCAAAAATCACAAAAATTCCTGCCCAAAAATCCCGAAAAATTCGACCCAAAATACCAAAAAATTTTGGCCCAAAAATCCCACAAATTCCTCCTCAAAATCCCGAAAATTTTGGCCCAAAAATCCCGAAAATTTCAGCCCAAAAAATCCCAAAAAATTTCGATCCAAAATCCCAAAAATTTTGGCCCCAAAAACCCCCAAAATTCCTGCCCAAAATCCCAAAAATTTTGGCCCAAAAATCCCGAAAATTTCAGCCCAAAAAATCCCTAAAAATTTCGATCCAAAAATCCCCAAAATTCCTGCCCAAAATCTCAAAAATTTGGCCCAAAAATCACAAAAATTCCTGCCCAAAAATCCTGAAAAATTCGACCCAAAATCCCAAAAATTTTGGACCAAAAATTCCCAAAAATTCCTCCTCAAAATCCCAAAATTTTGGCCCAAAAACCCCCAAAATTCCTCCCCAAAATCCCAAAAATTTTGGCCCAAAAATCCCAAAAATTTCAGCCCAAAAAATCCCTAAAAATTTCGATCCAAAATCCCAAAAATTTTGGCCCCAAAAATCCCCAAAATTCCTCTTCAAAATCCCAAAATTTTGGCCCAAAAATTACAAAATTTTCTGCCCAAAAATCCCAAAAATTTCGACCCAAAATCCCAAAACTTCCTCCTCACAATCCCAAAATTTTGGCCCAAAAATCCCAAAAATTCCTCCCCAAAATCCCAAAAATTTTGGCTCCAAAATCCTGAAAGCTTTGGCCCAAAAATCACAAAACTTCCTGCCCAAAAATGCCATAAATTCGACCCAAAATCCCAAAAATTTTGGTCCCAAAAATCACAAAAAATTCCTCCTCAAAATCCCAAAATTTTGGCCCAATATTCCCAAAAACTTCTCCCCAAAATCCCAAAAATTTTGGCCCAAAAATCCCGAAAATTTCAGCCCAAAAAATCCCTAAAAATTTCGATCCAAAATCCCAAAAATTTTGGCCACAAAATTCCCCAAAATTCCTGCCAAAAATCCCAAAAAATTTTGGCTCCAAAATCTCAAAAGTTCTTGCCCAAAATCCTGAAAACTTTGGCCCAAAAATCCCAAAAATTCCTCCTCAAAATCCCAAAAATTTTGGCCCAAAAAATCCCAAAAACTTTGGCCCAAAAATCCCGAAAATTTCAGCCCAAAAAATCCTTTAAAATTTTGATCCAAAATCCCAAAAATTTTGGCTCAAAAGTCCCAAGAAATTCCTCCCCAAAATCCCAAAAATTTTGGCTCAAAAATCTCCAAAAATTCCTGCCCAAAATCCTGAAAATTTCAGCCCAAAAAATCCCTAAAAATTTCGACCCCGAAGTCCCAAAAATTCCTCCTCAAAATTCTGAAAATTTTGCCCCCAAAATCCCAAAAATTTTAGCCCAAAAATCCCAAAAATTTCGGCCAAAAAATCCCAGAAATTTTGACCCAAAAATGCCGACAATTTTGGCCCAAAAATCCCCAAAATTCCTCCTCAAAATCCCAAAAATTTTTGGCCCAAAAATCCCAACATTTCGACCCAAAATTACGAAAATTTCATCTCAAAGTTGCCCAAAAAAATCCCACCAAAACCACCCCAAAATCGGCCTTAAAATCCTGAAAATGTTCCTGGGAAATCGTCAAAATCCCCAAAATCCCAAAAATCCGGAAAAATTCCTTGAAAAAATCCCCAAAAATCCGAAAAAAATCCTAAAAGAAATCCCAAAAATTTGGAAAAATTCCTTTAAAAAATCCCCAAAAATCTGAAAAAATTCCTAAAAAAATCCCCAAAATTTGGAAAAATTCCTTTGAAAAATTCCTTTAAAAATATCCAAAAATCTGGAAAAATTACTAAAAAAATTCCCAAAAATCTGGGAAAATCCTTTTTAAAAATCCCAAAAATCAGGAAAAATTCTTTAAAGAAAATCCCAAAAATCTGGAAAAATTCCTTTAAAAATTTTCCCAAAAATCTGGAAAAATTACTTTAAAAAATTCCAAATGTCGGATAAAATTCGTTTTTAAAAAATCCCGAAACTCTGTAAAAATTCCTTTAAAAAAATCCTTTTAAAAATCCCAAAAATCTGGAAAAATTCCTTTTAAAAATGCCAAAAATCTGAAAAAATTCCTTTAAAAAATCCCAAAAATCTGGAAAAATTCCTTAAAGAAAATCCTAAAAATCTGAAAAATATTCCTATTTAAAAAATCCAAAAAAATCTGGACAAATCCTTTAAAAAATCCCAAAAGTCTGGAAAAATTAAAAAAAAAAAAAATCCCAAAAATATGAAAAAAAATTTTAAAAAAGTCCCAAAAATCTGAAAAAAATACTTAAAAAAATCCGAAAAATCTGGAAAAATTCCTTAAAGAAAATCCCAAAAATCTGAAAGAATTCCTTTAAAAAAACCCTAAAATTCTGGAAAAATTCCTTTAAAAAATTTCCCAAAAATCTGGAAAAATTCCTTTAAAAAATCCCAAAACTCTGGAAAAATTCCTTTTAAAAATTTCCCAAAATTCCCAAATTCCGAATTTCCCCAATTTTTCCCCCAAAATTCCCAAATTCCCCCCAAAAAATCCCCAAAATTTCCCCCCCAAATCCCCATTTTTCACCCTAAAACCCCCCAATTTTTTGCCCAAACCCCCAAATTTTTTGCCCAAAATTCTTGAAATTCCCAAATTTCCTTGAACTTTCCCAAATTTTTTCCCAAAATTCCAAAATTTCCCCCAAGTTTCCCCCCCAAAAATCTCTGAAAATGCCCAAAATTTCCCCCAAATTTCCCCAAATTTTCTCCCAAAATTCCCAAATTTCCCCCAAATTTCCTCCCCAAAATTCCCTGAAAATTCCCAAAATTTCCCCCAAAATCCCCATTTTTCACCCGAAAACCCCCAAATTTTTTGCCCAAAATTCCCAAATTTCCCTGAATTTTCCCAAATTTTCCCCCAAAATTCCCAAATTCCCCCAAAAAATCCCTGAAAATTCCCAAAATTCCCCCCAAATTTCCCCAAATTTTTTCCCCAAATTTCCCCAAATTTTCTCCCAAAATTCCCAAATTTCCCCCAAATTTCCTCCCCAAAATTCCCTGAAAATTCCCAAAATTTCCCCCAAAATCCCCATTTTTCACCCGAAAACCCCCAAATTTTTTTTCCCAAAATTCCCAAATTTCCCTGAATTTTCCCAAATTTTCTCCCAAAATTCCCAAATTTCCCCCAAATTCCCCCCAAAAAATCCCAAAAAATTCTCAAAATTTTCCTCCAAAATCCCCATTTTTCACCCTAAACCCCCCAATTTTTTTGCCCAAACCCCCAAATTTTTTGCCCAAAATTCTTAAAATTCCCAAATTTCCCCAAATTTTCCCAAATTTCCTCCCAAAATTCCCAAATTCCCCCCAAAAAATCCCTGAAAATTCCCAAAATTCCCCCCAAATTTCCCCAAATTTTTTCCCCAAATTTCCCCAAATTTTCTCCCAAAATTCCCAAATTTCCCCCAAATTTCCTCCCCAAAATTCCCTGAAAATTCCCAAAATTTCCCCCAAAATCCCCATTTTTCACCCAAAAACCCCCAAATTTTTTTCCCAAAATTCCCAAATTTCCCTGAATTTTCCCAAATTTTCTCCCAAAATTCCCAAATTCCCCCCAAAAATCCCTGAAAATTCCCGAAATTCCCCCCAAATTTCCCCAATTTTTTTCCCCAAATTTCCCCAATTTTTCCCCCAAAATTCCCCTAAATTTTCTCCCAAAAATTCCCTGAAAATTCCCAAATTTCCCCCAAAATCCCCATTTTTCACCCTAAAACCCCCCAATTTTTTGCCCAAAATTCTTAAAATTCCCAAATTTCCCCGAATTTTCCCTAATTTTCCCCCAAAATTCCCAAATTCCCCCAAAAAATCCCTGAAAATTCCCAAAATTCCCCCCAAATTTCCCCAAATTTTTTCCCCAAATTTCCCCAAATATTCTCCCAAAATTCCCAAATTTCCCCCAAATTTCCTCCCCAAAATTCCCTGAAAATTCCCAAAATTTCCCCCAAAATCCCCATTTTTCACCCGAAAACCCCCAAATTTTTTTCCCAAAATTCCCAAATTTCCCTGAATTTTCCCAAATTTTCTCCCAAAATTCCCAAATTCCCCCCAAAAATCCCTGAAAATTCCCAAAATTTCCCCCAAATTTCCCCCCAAATTTTTCCCCCAAATTTCCCCAAATTTTCTCCCAAAATTCCCAAATTTCCCCCAAATTCCCCCCAAAAAATCCCAAAAATTCTCCAAATTTTCCTCCAAAATCCCCATTTTTCACCCTAAACCCCCCAATTTTTTTTCCCAAAATTCCCAAATTTCCCCGAATTTTCCCAAATTTTCTCCCAAAATTCCCAAATTCCCCCCAAAAATCCCTGAAAATTCCCAAAATTTCCCCCAAATTTTCTCCCAAAATTCCCAAATTTCCCCCAAATTCCCCCCAAAAAATCCCAAAAAATTCTCGAAATTTTCCCCCAAAATCCCCATTTATCGCCCTAAATCCCCCAATTTTTTTGCCCAAAATTCTTAAAATTCCCAAATTTCCCAGAATTGTCCCAAATTTCCTCCCAAAATTCCACCCAAATTTTTCCCAAATTTCCCCCCCAAAAATCCCTGAAAATTCCCAAAATTTTCCCCAAAATCCCCATTTTTCACCCAAAATTTTCCTGAAAACCCCCAATTTTTTTCCCCAAAATTCCCAAGATTCCCAAATTTCCCAGAATTTTCCCAAATTTTCTCCCAAAATTCCCAAATTTCCCCCAAATTCCCCCAAAAAATCCCCCAAAATTCTCAAAATTTTCCCCTCAAATCCCCATTTTTCACGCTAAAACCCCCAATTTTTTGCCCAAACTCCCAAATTTTTTTTGCCCAAAATTCCCAAATTTCCCTGAATTTCCCCAAAATTTCTCCCAAAATTCCCAAATTCCCCCCAAAAAATCCCTGAAAATTCCCAAAATTTCCCCCAAATTTCCCCCCAAATTTTTCCCCCAAATTTCCCCAAATTTTCCACCAAAATTCCAAAATTCCCCCAAATTTCCTCCCCAAAATTCCCTGAAAATTCCCAAAATTTCCCCCAAAATCCCCATTTTTCACCCGAAAACCCCCAAATTTTTTTTCCCAAAATTCCCAAATTTCCCTGAATTTTCCCAAATTTTCTCCCAAAATTCCCAAATTCCCCCCAAAAATCCCTGAAAATTCCCAAAATTTCCCCCAAATTTCCCCCCAAATTTTTCCCTAAATTTCCCCAAATTTTCCCCCAAAATTCCCAAATTTCCTTCAAATTCCCCCCAAAAAATCCCAAAAAATTCTCAAAATTTTCCTCCAAAATCCCCATTTTTCACCCTAAAACCCCTAATTTTTTTGCCCAAAATTCTTAAAATTCCCAAATTTCCCTGAATTTTCCCAAAATTTCTCCCAAATTTCCCAAAGTTCCCCCAAAAAATCCCTGAAAATCCCAGAAATTTCCCCCAAATTTCCCCCCCAAATCCCCATTTTTCACCCTAAAACCCCCAATTTTTTTGCCCAAACCCCCAAATTTTTTTGCCCACAATTCCCAAAATTCCCAAATCTCCTGGAATTTTCCCAAAATTTTCCCAAATTTTGGGTTTTTTTCCCCAATTTCTCACCATGGCCGACACCACGCGCGCCACCATGACGGGGTCGCCGCGGGCGCTGTGGGGCATCCCCCGGCGGTCCAGGATGTACAGGCAGGCCTCCAGCACGCCCGGCTCGAACTTTTGGGGTCAAAATTGAAAATTTTGGGGTTTTTGGGAATTTCTGGGGTTTTCCCCAAAAAAATCCCCAAAAAATTCGGCGAAATTTGGGCAAAATTTGGGGAAAAAATGGCGGAAAATGGTGGGGAAACGGCGCCTCCTGGTGGCGATTTTTAGGATTTTCTGCCAATTTTGGAGCCCAAATTTGGGGTGGAAAATCCCAAATTTTGTGAATCCCAAAATTTCCACAAAATTAAGAAAAAATTCGACCAAAAATGGCCAAAATTTGGGGGAAATTTGGGGGAAAAAACGGAGGGGAAACGGCGCCTCCTGGTGGCGGTTTTTGGGATTTTCTGCCAATTTTGGAGCCCAAATTTGGGGTGGAAAATCCCAAATTTTGTGAATCCCAAAATTCCCAAAAAATTAAGAAAAAATTCGACCAAAAATGGCAAAAATTGGACCAAAAATGGCCAAAATTTGACAAAAATTGGACCAAAATCGGCCAAAATTTGGGTGAAATTTTGGGGCATCCCCCGGCGGTCCAGGATGTACAGGCAGGCCTCCAGCACGCCCGGCTCGAACTTTTGGGGTCAAAATTGAAAATTTTGGGGTGAAAAATGAAAATTTTGGGGTTTTCGGGAATTTCTGGGGTTTTTCCCAAAAAAATCCCCAAAAAATTTGGGCAAAATTTGGGGAAAAAATGGCAAAAAAATGGCAAAAAACGGAGGGGAAACGGCGCCTCCTGGTGGCGATTTTTGGGAATTTCTGCCAATTTTGGAGCCCAAATTTGGGGTGGAAAATCCCAAATTTTGCGAATCCCAAAATTCCCATAAAATTAAGAAAAAATTGGACCAAAAATGGCAAAAAATGGACCAAAAATGGCAAAAACTTGGGCGAAATTTGGGAAAAAAATGGACGGGAAAACAGCGCCCTCTGGTGGCGATTTTTGGGATTTTCTGCCAATTTTGGAGCCCAAATTTGGGGTGGAAAATCCCAAATTTTGTGAATCCCAAAATTCCCAAAAAATTAAGAAAAAATTCGACCAAAAATGACAAAAATTGGACCAAAAATGTCAAAAATTTGGGTGAAATTTGGGGAAAAAAACGGGAAAAAAATGGCGCCCCCTGGTGGCGATTTTTGGGATTTTCTGCCAATTTTGGAGCCCAAATTTTGGGTGGAAAATCCCGAATTTTGTGAATCCCAAAATTCCCAAAAATTCAAAGAAAATTCCACCAAAAATTGACAAAATTTGGGGAAAAAATGGCGGAAAACGGCGCCAGCTGGTGGCGGTTTTTGGGATTTTCTGCCAAATTTTGGGTGGGAAAATCCAAATTTTGGGGCATCCGAAATTTTAAAAAAATCCAAATTTGGGGGAATTTTGGGGGAATTTTGGGGGAATTTGGGGCAGAATTTTGGGGCATTTTGGCGCCGTTTTGGGGGGATTTTGGGGCGATTCTTGGGGAATTTTTAGGGGAATTTGGGGAAATTTTGGGGGTGATTTTGGGGGAATTTTGGGGCGATTTTTGGATAATTTTGGGGAGATTTTTGGATAATTTTGGGGGAATTTTGGGTGATTTTGGGGCAATTTTTTGGCCAATTTTAGGGGAATTTTGGGTGATTTTGGGGCAATTTTTTGGCCGATTTTGGGGTAATTTGGGGTGATTTTGGGGCTGTTTTTGGTTGGTTTTGGGGTGATTTTGGGAGCTTTTTTGGGTGATTTTGTGGCGATTTTGTGGCCAATTTTGGGGTGATTTGGGGCTATTTTGGGGCAATTTTGGGGCAATTTTTGGCCAATTTTGAGGCGATTTTAGGGGCGATTTGGGGGCCAATTTGGGACAATTTTGGGGCCATTTTTGGGCTATTTTTGGGGAATTTTGGGGCGATTTTGGGGCTACTTTTGGGATATTTTGTGGCGATTTTGGGGCGATTTTGGGACGATTTTTGGTTGGTTTTGTGGCAGTTTTGGGGGCGATTTTGGGGGCAATTTGGAGCCAATTTAGAGGCGATTTTTGGGTGATTTTGGGGCGATTTTGGGGACAATTTTTGGCCAATTTTTGGCCAATTTGGGGGCAATTTTTGGTTGATTTTGAGGCCAATTTGCGGCAATTTTGGGGCAATTTTTGGGCTATTTTTGGGTAATTTGGGGGTGATTTTGGGGCAATTTAGGGGGCAACTTTGGGGTCATTTGAGGCGATTTTGGGGCTATTTTGGGGCTATTTTTGGGATATTTTGTGGCGATTTTGGGGCGATTTTTGGTTGGTTTTATGGCAGTTTTGGAGGCGATTTTGGGGCCAATTTGGAGCCAATTTTGAGGCGATTTTTGGGTGATTTTGGGACGATTTTGGGGCTATTTTTGGGCTGATTTTTGGCCAATTTTGGGGTGATTTTGGGGCGATTTTGGGGTGATTTTGGGGCTGGTTTTGGTTGGTTTTGGGGTGATTTTGGGAGCTTTTTTGGGTGATTTTGTGGTGATTTTGTGGCAAATTTTGGGGTGATTTGGGGCTATTTTGGGGCTATTTTGGGGCAATTTTTGGCCAATTTTGAGGCGATTTTAGGGGCGATTTGGGGGCCAATTTGGGACAATTTTGGGGCCATTTTTGGGCTATTTTGGGGGAATTTTGGGGCGATTTTGGGGCTACTTTTGGGATATTTTGTGGCGATTTTGGGGCGATTTTTGGTTGGTTTTGTGGCAGTTTTGGGGGCGATTTTGGGGGCAATTTGGAGCCAATTTTGGGGCGATTTTTGGGTGATTTTGGGGCGATTTTCGGCCACTTTTGGGGCTCTTTTGCAGCTTTTTTTTGGGTGATTTTTGGGGGCAATTTTTGGGCGATTTTGGGGCCATTTTGGAGTTATTTTTGTGTGATTTTGGGGCGATTTTGGGGCGATTTTGTGGTGATTTTGAGGCGATTTTAGGGCCGATTTTTTTGCAATTTTTGGCCAATTTTTAGCCAATTTTGGGGGCGAATTTTTGGCAATTTTTGGGCAGTTTGGGGATGATTTCGGGGCAATTTTGGGGCGATTTTTGAGCCAATTTTGGGGCTATTTTTGGGTGATTTTGGGGCAATTTTGAGGTGATTTTGGGGCAATTTTGGGGCTATTTTTGGGATATTTTGTGGCGATTTTGGGGCAATTTTGGGGTCATTTTGTGGCTATTTTGGGGTGGATTTTGGTGCTATTTTGGGGTGATTTTGTGGCAATTTGGGGCAATTTGGGGGTGATTTTTTGGCAATTTTGGGGCCAATTTTTTTTGCCATTTTTCGGTGATTTTGTGGGAAATTTTAGGGGCGACTTTTGCCAATTTTTGGGTGATTTTGGGGGCGATTTTTTGGCAATTTTGGAGCAATTGGGGGCCCATTTTTTGGCAATTTTTGGGCAATTTTGGGGGTGATTTTTTGGCAATTTTGGCGCAGTTTGGGGCTGATTTTGGGGCAATTTTGGGGCGACTTTAGGGGCGATTTTGGGGCAATTTTTGGGGTGATTTTGGGGGGATTTTCAGTGATTTTGGGGCAATTTTGTGGGGATTTTGGGGCTATTTTGGGGTTGAATTTGGCGCCATTTTGGGGCTATTTTTGGTTGATTTGGGGGCAATTTTGGGGGTGATTTTGGGGCAATTTTGAGGCCATTTTGGGCTATTTGGGGCCGATTTTTGGGCTATTTTGGGGCAATTTTGGGAGCAATTTTGTGGTGATTTCTGGATGATTTTGAGGCAATTTCGGGGCAATTTTGGAGATAATTTTGTGGCTATTTTGGGGTTTGAATTTGGCGCTATTTTGGGCTATTTTTGGTTGATTTGGGAGCATTTTGTGGTGATTTCTGGATGATTTTGAGCAATTTTGGGGCTATTCTGAGGCGATTTTGGGGGCAATTTTTTTACAATTTTTTGGCCGGTTTTGTGGCGATTTTTTGGCCAATTTTGCGGCAATTTTGGGGGCGATTTTTTTGCATCTTTTTCTGATTTTTGGGGTGATTTTGGGGTGATTTGTGGATGATTTTGAGGCAATTTTGGGGCCCTTTTGGGTGATTTTGAGACAATTTTGGGGACAATTTTGGGCCAATTTTGGGGGCAATTTGAGGGCAATTTTTGGTTGATTTTGAGGCCAATTTGGGGCAATTTTGGGGGCAACTTTGGGTCATTTTGAGGCGATTTTGGGGCTATTTTTGGACTATTTTTGGGATATTTTGTGGCGATTTTGGGGCGATTTTGGGGCTATTCTGAGGCGATTTTGGGGGCAATTTTTTTACAATTTTTTGGACGACTTTGTGGCGATTTTTTGGCCAATTTTGCGGCAATTTTGGGGGCGATTTTTTTGCATTTTTTTCTGATTTTGGGGTGATTTGTGGATGATTTTGAGGCAATTTTGGGGCCCTTTTGGGTGATTTTGAGACGATTTGGGGACAATTTTTGGCCAATTTTGGGGCAATTTGGGGCAATTTTTGGTTGATTTTGAGGCAATTTGGGGAAATTTTGGGGCGATTTTGGGGCTATTTTGGATATTTTGTGGCGATTTTGTGGCGATTTTGGGGCGATTTTTGGTTGGTTTTGTGGCAGTTTTGGGGGCGATTTTGGGGGCAATTTGGAGCCAATTTTGAGGCGATTTTTGGGTGATTTTTGGGCAATTTTGGGGCAATTTTGGGGCTACTTGGGGCCAATTTTTGGGCTATTTTGGGGCGATTTTGGGATCAATTTTGAGGCGATTTTTGGATGATTTTGAGGCAATTTTGGGCTATTTTGGAGGTAATTTTGTGGCTATTTTGGGTTATTTTTGGTTGATTTGGGGGCAATTTTGGGGGTGATTTTGGGCTATTTTGGGATGATTTTGGGGCAATTTTGGGGCCATTTTGGGGCCATTTTGGGTGATTTTGAGACGATTTTGGGGACAATTTTTAGCCAATTTTGGGGCAATTTGGGGGCAATTTTTGGTTGATTTTAAGGCCAATTTAGGGTAATTTTGAGGCGATTTTCGGGCAATTTTGAGGCGATTTTGGGGGCGATTTTTTTACAATTTTGGCCAATTTTCCGGCGATTTTGGGAGCGATTTTTTTGCATTTTTTTCTGATTTTTGGGGTGATTTTGTCCCGTTTCCCCGGGACCTGGCCGTAGTTCCAGTGCCGCTCGGCGATTTGCTCCTCGGTGCCGTAGAAGATGCGGCCGCTCTCGTTCAGGACGTACTCGCTCAGCTCGCTCGTCTTCTCCATGTACACCGAGTCCTCTGCGCCCCAAAAATCCCAATTTTCCCCTCAAAAAACCCCAAAATTCCCAAATTTCCCTGCAGGGATCAAACCCTGGCAGCTCCCCCAGTTCTCCCCAACTTTTCCCTCAAATTTTCCCAAATTTTTCCCTAAAAATCCCCCATTTTCTTGCAATTTTCCACCATTATTTTCTCCATTTTTTTCCTGTTTTTTTCCCCAATTTTCTTTCATGTTTTCTCATTTTTTCCCCCATGTTTTCCCCATTTTTCACCCAATTTTCTTCCAATTTTTTTCCAATTTTTTCCCCAATTTTCCCCTCATTTTCCCCCTCATTCCCAATTATTTTTCCCCAAAATCCCCATTTTTCCCCCATTTTTTCTCAAAATTTTCCCCAATTTTTCCCATTTTTTCTCCATTTTTCCGCAATTTTTCCTGGGTTTTTCTCCCAATTTTCTTCCAATTTTCCTCATTGTTTCCCCATTTTTTCCTGCTTTTTCCCCCCATTTTTTCTTCTTATTTTCCCCCATTTTTTGGCTTTTTTCCTCATTTTTCCCCCATATTTTCCCCGTTTTTCACCCAATTTTCTTCCAATTTTTTTCCCATTTTTCCCCCAATTTTTCCCCATTTTCCCCATTTTTTCTCAAAATTTTCCCCCAATTTCCCCCATTTTTTTCCATTTTTTCCCAATTTTTCCTGCTTTTTTCCCCAATTTTCTTCCAATTTTCCTCATTTTTTTCCCCATTTCTTCCTCTTTTTTCCTGCTTTTCCGCCCATTTTTTCTTCTTATTTTTCCCCCATTTTTTTGGCTTTTTTTCCTCATTTTTCCCCCATATTTTCTCCGTTTTTCACCCAATTTTCTTCCAATTTTTCCCCATTTTTTTCCCTCATTTCCCCCTCATTCCCAATCATTTTTCCCCCAAAATTCCCATTTTACCCCCCAATTTTTTCCCCATTTTCCCCCATTTTTTTCTCCATTTTTTCTCAATTTTTCCTACTTTTTTCCCCAATTTTCTTCCAATTTTCCTCAAATTTTCCCCTTTTTTCTTCCATTTTTCCCCCATATTTTCCTCTTTTTTCCTGGTTTTTCCCCCATTTTTTCGTCTTTTTTTCCCCAATTTCTCCCCATTTTCCCCCATTTTTTTGGCTTTTTTTCCTCATTTTTCCCCCATATTTTCCCCGTTTTTCCCCCAATTTTCCCCCAATTTTTTTCCATTTTTCCCCCAATTTTCCCGCTCATTTCCCCCCTCCTTCCCAATTATTTTTTCCCCAAAATCCCCATTTTTCTCCCCAATTTTTTCCCCATTTCCCCCCATTTTTCGGCTTTTTTTCTTCATTTTTCCCCCATGTTTTCCCCGTTTTTTCCCCCAATTTTCTTCCAATTTTTTTCCAATTTTTCCCCCAATTTTTCGGCTTTTTTTCCTCATTTTCCCCCCCATATTTTCCCCGTTTTTCACCCAATTTTCACCCAATTTCCCCGCTCATTTTCCCCCCTGATTCCCAATCATTTTTTCCCCAAAATTCCCATTTTTCCCCCCAAATTCTCACCGGGGCACCAGGGGTTGAAGAGCAGCACGACGTCGTTGTCGGCCTCGAACGGCGCCGCGAATTCCCCGGCCTCCGTCCGGGTCCTGACGCTCAACCGGTACCGACCAATGGGAGCCGTGGGCGGGGCCGTCAGCCCCACCCACAGGGCGTGGTCGCTTCCGGCCACGCCCCTCAGCGGCTCGGCCACGCCCTCGTCCAGCTCCGCCCTCCAGCCCGTGGGGGAGGAGTCGCCGAGCGGCACCAGGACGTGCGTGCCCTTGGACACCTGCGGGTTGGGGCCTGCCGGGGAAATTTGCATACATTTGCATATTTTAACATCAATCCGTGAATTGCCCACAAAATCAACAAATTTCCTACAAAATTTCCTGAAGTTTCCCACAAAAATTCCCAAAATTTTACCTCAAAATCCAAAAATTTTCCATCAAATTTCCATAAAATTCCCCAAAATTTCACCTCAAAACTCACAAATTTTTTCTCTAAAAGTTCCCAAATTTTTCCCCCAAAATTCCCAAATTTTTCCCCCAAAAATCCCAAATTTTTCCCAAAAAAATTCCCAAATTTTGCCCAGAAAAAATCCCAAATTTTCCCCAAATTTCCCCACCAAATTTCCCATAAAAATTCCCAAAATTTCAACTCAGAATTCCCAACAAGAATTCCCACAATTTTACACCAAAATTCCCCCCAAAAATTCAAATATTTCCACCAAAATTCCCAATTTTCCATCAAATTTCCAGAATTTCACCCCAAATTTCCCAGCGGCACCAGGACATGCGTGCCCTTGGACACCTGCGGGTTGGGGCCTATGGGGAAATTTGCATAAATTTGCATATTTTAACATCAATCCGAAAATTGCAAACAAAATTTTCTGAACTTCCCACAAAAATTCCCGAAAATTCCCATTAAATTCCCAATTTTTACCTCAAAATCCAGAAATTTCCCATCAAATTTCCATAAAATTTCCATTAAATTTCACTTCAAAATTCACAAATTGTTCCCCCAAAATTCCCAAATTGTTCCCAGAAAAAATCCAAAATTTTTCCCAGAAAAATTCCTAAATTTTCCCCAAATTTCCCCACCAAATTTCCCACAAAAATTCCCAAAATTTCACCCCAAAATTTCCCACCAAATTTCCATAAAATTTCCCAAAATTTCACCTCGAAATTCCCCAATTTTTCCCCCAAAATTCCCAAATTTTTCCCAGAAAAACTCCCAAATTTTTCCCAGAAAAATTCCCAAATTTTCCCCATATTTCCCCACCAAATTTCCCACAAAAATTCCCAAAATTTCACCCCAAAATTTCCCACCAAATTTCCATAAAATTTCCCAAAATTTCACCTCGAAATTCCCAAATTTTTCCCCCAAAAATCCCAAATTTTTCCCAGAAAAAATTCCCAAATTTTTCCCAGAAAAATTCCTAAATTTTCCCCCAAATTTCCCCACCAAATTTCCCACAAAAATTCCCAAAATTTCACCCCAAAATTTCCCACCAAATTTCCATAAAATTTCCCAAAATTTCACCTCAAAATTCCCAAATTTTTCCCATAAAAATTCCCAAAATTTCAACTCAGAATTCCCCACAAGGATTCCCACAAAATCTCCCAATTTTACTCCAAAATTCCCCCCAAAAATTCAAATATTTCTTCCAAATTTCCCAATTTTCCATCAAATGCCCAAATTTTCCCATAAAAATTCCCAAATTTTAACCTCAAAATCCACAAATTTTACCCACAAAAATCCCCAAATTTTACCTCCGAATTCCCCAAATTTTCACCAAAAATTCCAAAATTTCCCCCAAAATTTCCCTGCGATTTTCCAATTAAAATCCCCGAAATTTTGCCTCAAAATCCCCCAAATTTCCCCCTCAAAAATCCAAAATTTTCCCACAAAATTTTCCCAATTTCCCATCGCAAATCCCAAAACTTTCTCATAAAAATTCCCAAATTTTTTTACCTCAAAATCCAGAAATTTCTCACCAAATTTCCACCTCTAAATTCAAAAATTTGTCCCCCAAAATTTTCTTCTGAATTCTCCCAAAATTCCCATTTTTCTCCCCAAATCCCCAATTTTCCCAAAATTTCCCCCAAAATTTTGACCCCGAAATCCCAAATTTTCATCCCAAAATTTTTTAAATTTCCCCCCAAAATCCCCGAAATTTTCCCTCAAGATTCCTCAAATTTTCCCCAAATTCCCCCAAAATTTCTCCCCCAAAATTCCTCAAATTTTCCCCAAATTCTCCCAATTTTTGAACCCAAATTCCCAAATTTTCTCCCCAAAATCCCCAAATTTTTGACACCAAAATCCTCCAATTCTCCCCTAAAAAAATCCCTGACAATTCCCAGAATTTTCTTCCAAATTCTCCCAAAATTTTCCCAAATTTCCCCTCAAAACTTCCCCTAAATTTGCCCCAAATTTTTGACCCCAAATCCTCAAAATTTTCCCCCAAAATTCCTCAAATTTTCATCAAAATTCCCCCAATTTCCCCACCAAAATTCCTCAAATTTTCCCACCAAAATTCCTCAAATTTTCCCACCAAAATTCCCAAATTTTACCCCCAAATTCCCCAAATTTTCCCCAAATTTTCTTCCAAATTTTCCCAAAACTCCCACAAATTTATGACCCCAAAATCCCAAATTTTCTGCCCCGGAAGTTTTCAAATTCTCCCTCCAAAATCCCTCAAATTTTCCCCCAAGTTCCCCTAAAATTTCACCCAAATTTTTGACCCCAAATCCTCGAATTTACCCCCCAAAAAACTCCAAAAATTTTCCCCAAATTTTCCTCCAATTTCTCCAAAATTCTCCCAAATTTTCCCCAAATTCCCAAATTTTCCCCCCCAAAAACCCCCAAACTTTTCCCCAAAAATTCCCAAAATTTTCCCCCCAAATCCTCAAAATTCCCCCCCCTAAAATCCCAAAAAATTCACAAAATTTCCCCAAAATTCTCCCCAAAATCCCCAATTTTTCCCCCTAAAAATCCCCAAATTTTCCCAAATTCTCCCCAAATTTTCCCCTAAATTTCCAAATTTTTTTTAAAAAATCACGAATTTTCCGGAACCTTCCCTCATTTGCATACCCAGGGTGAGCTCCAGGCATAGCCCCTCCCCCTCCCGCAGGGGGCGGGGCAAGGCCACGCCCACATGGAAGCGCTGCCCCCTCCTGACCACCAGGGGGCGCCAGGCGAACTCCTGGGTGTGGTGAGCCACGCGATTGGCCGACGAGCCGGGGCGGAGCCACACCGGAGCCAATAGGCCTGCAGGAAAGCGAAAAGGGGCGGGGCTAAGCCAGGGCCGCCATTTTGTGAGGGGGGAAATGGTGAGGGAAGGAGACGGCGGCCATTTTGTGAGGGAAAATGGCGGATTTGGGGTTTTCAGGGGGGAATTTGGGGGTTTATTTTAAGGGATTTTTTGGAGGTTTTTTGGGGTAATTTCGAGGAATTTTGGGGCTTTTTGGGGGGATTTTTTGGGGGAATTTTTTTGGAATTTCAGAAGAAATTTTTAGGATTTTATGCGGAGATTTTGGGGGATTTTTAATAGGCCTGAGGGGAAGCAAAAAGGGGCGTGGCTTAACCACGGCCGCCATTTTGTGAGAGGGGAAATGGTGAGGGGAGGAGACGGCGGCCATTTTGTGAGGGAAAATGGCGGATTTGGGGTTTTCAGTGGGGAATTTGTTTTTATTTTTAAAGGATTTTTTGGAGGTTTTTTGGGGTAACTTCGAGGAATTTTGGGGCTTTTTGGGAAGGATTTTTTTGGGGAATTTTTTGGGAATTTCAGAACAAATTTTTAGGATTTTATGGGGAGATTTTGGGGAATTGTTAATAGGCCTGAGGGGAAGCAAAAAGAGGCGTGGCTTAGCCACGGCCGCCATTTTGTGAGGGGGGAAACGGTGAGGGGAGGAGACGGCGGCCATTTTGTGAGGGAAAATGGCGGATTTGGGGTTTTCAAGGGGGAATTTGGGGGTTTTTTTTAAGGGATTTTTTCGAGGTTTTTTGGGGTAATTTCAAGGAATTTTGGGGCTTTTTGGGGGGATTTTTTTGGGGAATGTTTTGGGAATTTCAGAAGACATTTTTAGGATTTTATGCGGAGATTTTGGGGGATTTTTAATAGGCCTGAGGGGAAGCAAAAAGGGGCGTGGCTTAGCCACGGCCGCCATTTTGTGAGAGGGGAAATGGTGAGGGAAGGAGACGGCGGCCATTTTGTGAGGGAAAATGGCGGATTTGGGGTTTTCAAGGGGGAATTTGGGGGTTTTTTTTAAGGGATTTTTTCGAGGTTTTTTGGGGTAATTTCAAGGAATTTTGGGGCTTTTTGGGGGGATTTTTTTGGGGAATGTTTTGGGAATTTCAGAAGACATTTTTAGGATTTTATGCGGAGATTTTGGGGGATTTTTAATAGGCCTGAGGGGAAGCAAAAAGGGGCGTGGCTTAGCCACGGCCGCCATTTTGTGAGAGGGGAAATGGTGAGGGAAGGAGACGGCGGCCATTTTGTGAGGGAAAATGGCGGATTTGGGGTTTTCAGTGGGGAATTTGTTTTTATTTTTAAAGGATTTTTTGGAAGCTTTTTGGGGTAACTTCAAGGAATTTTGGGGCTTTTTGGGGGGATTTTTTTTGGGAATTTTTTGGAATTTCAGAAGAAATTTTTAGGATTTTTTGGGGGCATTTTTAGGGATTTTCAATAGGCCTGCAGGAAAGCAAAAAGGGGCGTGGCTTAGCCACGGCCGCCATTTTGTGAGAGGGGAAACGGTGAGGGAAGGAGACGGCGGCCATTTTGTGAGGGAAAATGGCGGATTTGGGGTTTTCAGGGGGGAATTTGGGGCTTTTTTTAAGGGATTTTGGGGGGAATTTTGAGGAATTTTGGGGCTTTTTGGGAAGGATTTTTGGGGGATTTTTGGGAAATTTTTTGGAATTTCAGAATTTTTAGGGGAATTTTAGGTGCAATTTTAAAGGATTTTGATTTTGAAATTCTGTGGATTTTATGGGATGTGTTGGGAGGATTTTTTTAGAGATTTTTGGGGGGAATTCTTTGAGGATTTCATTTTGAACATCTGAGGATTTAATGGGATTTTTGGTGATTTCTGGGGCAATTTTTGGGGATTGTTACGATTTTCAGGGGGAATTTTTGGGTTTTTTTGGGGATTTTTTTTTTTACTTTCAGAGGAATTTTTGGCAATTTTTAGGGGAATTTTAGGGGGAATATTAAAGGACTTTGATTTTGAAATTCTGTGGATTTTTGGGGGGGGATTTTTGGGGGGGAGAATTTTTTTTTCGGACTTTTGATTTTTGGGGGGAATTTCTCGGGGATTTTTAATAGGCCTGAGGGGAAGCAAAAAGGGGCGTGGCTTAGCCACGGCCGCCATTTTGTGAGGGGGGAAACGGTGAGGGGAGGAGACGGCGGCCATTTTGTGAGGGAAAATGGCGGGTTTGGGGTTTTCAAGGGGAAATCTGTTTGGTTTTTTTTTTTTTTTTAAGGGATTTTGCGGAGGTTTTTCGCGGGAATTTCGAGGAGTTTTGGGGCTTTTTGGGAGGGATTTTTTTTTGGAATTTCAGAGAAACCTCAGGGATACTTCCGGGGATTTTTAACCCCTACCTGGCCGTATGGGCTGCGCCGCCCTCCTGCCGGGCACCTCGCCCGGGATGGGCTCCCACTCGCGCTCGCGCTCGCGGCCCCCGCAGCGGCCGCAGCAGCCGCAGCAGCCGCCCTTGGCCGCCAGGCGGCGCCACAGCCCGCGGCGCGCGGGGGGCGGGGCCTGCGGCGGGGAGCGCACGGAGGCGAAACGGCCCGGGTCCAACCGCGGGTCCGGCATGGCCTGCAACAGACCGGCGAGAACCGGTATGGACCAGTATAAACCAGTATAAACCAGTAAAAACCAGTAAAAACCAGTATAAACCAGTATAAACCAGTATAAACCAGTATAAACCAGTATAAACCAGTAAAAACCAGTAAAAAACAGTAAAAAGCAGTATAAGGTTAGTAGTAGAGACCAGTATAAACCAGTATAAACCAGTATGGACCAGTATAAACCAGTATGAACCAGTATAAACCAGTATAAACCAGTAAAGGTTAGGCGGTAGAGACCAGTATAAACCAGTATGGACCAGTATGGCCCAGTGTAGGTGGTAAAAACCAGAAAAAATAAAACAAAAGGAAAACAGGAAAAAAAGAGTAAAAACCAGTATAAACCAGTATAAACCAGTATAAACCAGTAAAAACCAGTATAAACCAGTAAAAACCAGTATAAACCAGTAAAAACCAGTAAAAACCAGTAAAAAACAGTAAAAAGCAGTATAAGGTTAGTAGTAGAGACCAGTATAAACCAGTATAAACCAGTATGGACCAGTATAAACCAGTATGAACCAGTATAAACCAGTATAAACCAGTAAAGGTTAGGCGGTAGAGACCAGTATAAACCAGTATGGACCAGTATGGCCCAGTGTAGGTGGTAAAAACCAGAAAAAATAAAACAAAAGGAAAACAGGAAAAAAAGAGTAAAAACCAGTATAAACCAGTATAAACCAGTATAAACTAGTAAAGGTGAATGGTAGAGACCAGTGTAAACCAGTATGGACCAGTACAAACCAGTATGGACCAGTATGGACCAGTAGAAATGGTTACAAACCAGTGCAAACCGGTATGGACCGGTATGGGTGCGAAAAACCAGGAAAGAGCAGGGAAAAAAGGGTAAAAACCAGTATAAACCAGTATGGACCAGTAAAAACCAGTATAAACCAGTATAAACCAGTATGGACGAGTAAAAGGTGAATGGTAGAGACCAGTATAAACCAGTAGGAACCAGGATAGATGGTAAAAACCAGTAAAAAATGGGTAAAAACCAGTATAAACCAGTATGGACCAGTAAAAACCAGTATAAACCAGTAAAAACCAGTATAAACCAGTAAAGGTTAGGTGGTAGAGACCAGTATAAAGCAGTATGGACCAGTATAAATGGTTAACAAGCAGTATAAACCAGTATAGACCAGTATAGACCAGTATAAACCAGTATAGACCAGTATAAACCACCATAAACCAGTATGGACCAGCATGGACTGGTATAAACCAGTACAAACCAGTATGGACCAGTATAAACCAGTATAAACCAGTATAGACCGGTATGAACTGGTATGGGTGGGAAAAACCGGGAAAAAATAGGTAAAAACCAGTATAAACCAGTATAAACCAGTATAAACCAGTATGGACCAGTATAAACCAGTGTAAGGTTAGGTGGTAGAGACCAGTAAAGACCAGTATAAACCAGTATAAACCAGTAGGAACCAGGATAGATGGTAAAAACCAGTAAAAACCGATAAAAAATGGTAAAAACCAGTATAAACCAGTATGGACCAGTATGGACCAGTATAAACCAGGACAGATGGTAAAAATTGGTAAAAAATGATAAAAACCAGTATAAACCAGTATGGACCAGTATAAACCAGTATAAGGTCAAGTGACCATTATAGACCATTATAGACCAGTATAAACCAGTACAAACCAGTATGGACCAGTACAACCCTCCCAGTCCATCCCAGTATGAACCAGTGACTCCCAGTATAAACCAGTAACGGCTCCCAGTGCTCCCAGTATGGACCAGTAAAACCCATCCCAGTGCTCCCAGTATGGCCCAGTCCATCCCAGTATAAACCAGTAACGGCTCCCAGTGCTCCCAGTATGGACCAGTAACGGCTCCCAGTATAAACCAGTAACCCCCAGTCCATCCCAGTATGAACCAGTAACGGCTCCCAGTGCTCCCAGTATGGCCCAGTCCATCCCAGTATAAACCAGTAACGGCTCCCAGTGCTCCCAGTATGGACCAGTAACGGCTCCCAGTATAAACCAGTAACCCCCAGTCCTTCCCAGTACAAACCAGTAACCGCTCCCAGTGCTCCCAGTATGGCCCAGTCCATCCCAGTATAAACCAGTAACGGCTCCCAGTGCTCCCAGTATGAACCAGTAACGGCTCCCAGTATAAACCAGTAACCCCCAGTCCATCCCAGTATGAACCAGTAAAACCCATCCCAGTGCTCCCAGTATGGCCCAGTCCATCCCAGTATAAACCAGTAACGGCTCCCAGTGCTCCCAGTATGGACCAGTAACGGCTCCCAGTATAAACCAGTAACCCCCAGTCCATCCCAGTATGAACCAGTAACGGCTCCCAGTGCTCCCAGTATGGCCCAGTGCCTCCCAGTATAAACCAGTAACCCCCAGTCCTTCCCAGTATGAACCAGTACCAGCTCGTAGTGCTCCCAGTATGGACCAGTAACCCCCAGTATGAACCAGTAACTCCCAGTAACGGCTCCCAGTGTTCCCAGTATGGCCCAGTCCTTCCCAGTACAAACCAGTAACAGCTCCCAGTGCTCCCAGTATAGACCAGTAACTGGTCCCAGTATAAACCAGTAACCCCCAGTCCTTCCCAGTATGAACCACTAACGGCTCCCAGTTCTCCCAGTATAGACCAGCAACCGCTCCCAGTATAAACCAGTAACCCCCAGTCCAACCCAGTACAAACCAGTAACCGCTCCCAGTGCCTCCCAGTATGGACCAGTAACTCCCAGTCCATCCCAGTATGAACCAGTGACTGCTCCCAGTGCTCCCAGTATGGACCAGTATGAACCAGTCCATCCCAGTATGAACCAGTGACCCCCTTCAGGCTCCCAGTATGGACCAGTAACGGCTCCCAGTGCTCCCAGTCCCTCCCAGTTTATCCCAGTACAAACCAGTGACCGCTCCCAGTGCTCCCAGTATGAACCAGTAACCCCCAGTCCATCCCAGTACAAACCAGTATGCGCTCCCAGTGCTCCCAGTATGAACCAGTGACCCCTCCCAGTATAGACCAGTGCTCCCAGTACATCCCAGTCCATCCCAGTAACCCCTGATGGGATCCCAGTATGGCCCAGCCCTTCCCAGTATGGACCAGTAACGGCTCCCAGTGCTCCCAGTATGGACCAGTAACCCCCAGTATGTCCCAGTACAAACCAGTATGCGCTCCCAGTGCTCCCAGTATGAACCAGTAAAACCCCAGTATGAACCAGTAACTCCCAGTAACGGCTCCCAGTGTTCCCAGTATGGCCCAGTCCTTCCCAGTACAAACCAGTAACAGCTCCCAGTGCTCCCAGTATAGACCAGTTCCATCCCAGTACAAACCAGTAACAGCTCCCAGTGCTCCCAGTATGGACCAGTTCCATCCCAGTACAAACCAGTAACCGCTCCCAGTATGAACCAGTGACCCCTCCCAGTATAGACCAGTGCTCCCAGTACATCCCAGTCCATCCCAGTACATCCCAGTACATCCCAGTCCATCCCAGTAACCCCTGATGGGATCCCAGTATGGCCCAGCCCTTCCCAGTATGGACCAGTAACGGCTCCCAGTGCTCCCAGTATGAACCAGTAACCCCCAGTATGTCCCAGTACAAACCAGTATGCGCTCCCAGTGCTCCCAGTATGAACCAGTAAAACCCCAGTATGAACCAGTAACTCCCAGTAACGGCTCCCAGTGTTCCCAGTATGGCCCAGTCCTTCCCAGTACAAACCAGTAACAGCTCCCAGTGCTCCCAGTATAGACCAGTTCCATCCCAGTACAAACCAGTAACAGCTCCCAGTGCTCCCAGTATGGACCAGTTCCATCCCAGTACAAACCAGTAACCGCTCCCAGTATGAACCAGTGACCCCTCCCAGTATAGACCAGTGCTCCCAGTACATCCCAGTCCATCCCAGTACATCCCAGTACATCCCAGTCCATCCCAGTAACCCCTGATGGGATCCCAGTATGGCCCAGCCCTTCCCAGTATGGACCAGTAACGGCTCCCAGTGCTCCCAGTATGAACCAGTAACCCCCAGTATGTCCCAGTACAAACCAGTATGCGCTCCCAGTGCTCCCAGTATGAACCAGTAAAACCCCAGTATGAACCAGTAACTCCCAGTAACGGCTCCCAGTGTTCCCAGTATGGCCCAGTCCCTCCCAGTACAAACCAGTAACAGCTCCCAGTGCTCCCAGTATAGACCAGTTCCATCCCAGTACAAACCAGTAACAGCTCCCAGTACGGACCAGTCCCTCCCAGTACAAACCAGTATCCGCTCCCAGTGCTCCCAGTATGGACCAGTAACCCTCCAGTCCCTTCCAGTCCATCCCAGTAACGGCTCCCAGTGCTCCCAGTACGGACCAGTCCCTCCCAGTACAAACCAGTAACAGCTCCCAGTGCTCCCAGTATGAACCAGTAACGGCTCCCAGTGCTCCCAGTATGAACCAGTAACCCTCCAGTCCCTCCCAGTACAAACCAGTAACAGCTCCCAGTGCTCCCAGTTCAACCTGGAAGCCGCTCCCAGTCCCTCCCAGTCCATCCCAGTCCCTCCCAGTCCCTCCCAGTCCCTCCCAGTCCCTCCCAGTCCCCCCGGGCCGGGCCTGTCCCAGCAGCTCCTCCACAGCCAGACCAGTTCTCCCAGTTTGCCCAGTGACCCCTCCCAGTTCGCCCAGTGACGCCTCCCAGTGCTCCCAGTTTGGCCAGTGACGCCTCCCAGTAACTCCCAGTAACTCCCAGTAACTCCCAGTAACTCCCAGTTCCCGTTTCCGGCAGCCCCGGTGACCCCTCCCAGTGCTCCCAGTATGAACCAGTAACCCCTCCCAGTGCTCCCAGTAACCGCTCCCAGTGCTCCCAGTTTGCCCAGTTTGCCCTCCCAGTTTGCCCAGTAACCCCTTCCCAGTGCTCCCAGTACCTCCCAGTGCTCCCAGTATGAACCAGTAACCCCCAGTGCCTCCCAGTAACGGCTCCCAGTGCTCCCAGTATGAACCAGTAACCGCTCCCAGTGCTCCCAGTATGAACCAGTAACCCCGAGGTCCTCCCAGTAACGGCTCCCAGTGCTCCCAGTTTAACCAGTAACCCTTTCCCAGTGCTCCCAGTGCTCCCAGTTTAACCAGTAACCCTTTCCCAGTGCTCCCAGTACCTCCAAGTGCTCCCAGTATGAACCAGTAACCCTTTCCCAGTGCTCCCAGTAACCCTTTCCCAGTGCTCCCAGTAACCCTTTCCCAGTGCTCCCAGTATGAACCAGTAACCCCTTCCCAGTGCTCCCAGTGCTCCCAGTTTGCCCAGTAACCCTTTCCCAGTGCTCCCAGTTTGCCCAGTAACCCCTTCCCAGTGCTCCCAGTAACCCCCAGTGCTCCCAGTTTGCCCAGTAACCCCTTCCCAGTGCTCCCAGTTTGCCCAGTAACCCCTTCCCAGTGCTCCCAGTAACCCCCAGTGCTCCCAGTTTGCCCAGTAACCCTTTCCCAGTGCTCCCAGTTTGCCCAGTAACCCTTTCCCAGTGCTCCCAGTTTGCCCAGTAACCCCTTCCCAGTGCTCCCAGTAACCCCCAGTGCTCCCAGTATGAGCCAGTAACCCCTTCCCAGTGCTCCCAGTTTGCCCAGTAACCCTCTCCCAGTGCTCCCAGTTTGCCCAGTAACCCCTTCCCAGTTTGCCCAGTTCGCCCTCCCAGTGCTCCCAGTACCTCCTCGGGGGCTCCCAGTAGCTCCCAGTAACTCCCAGTGCCGGCGGAGCGGGGAAAGGGGCGTGGCCAGCAGAGGAAGGGGCGTGGCCAGGTGAAGCCACGCCCTCCCCGCGGCCACACCTGGGGTCACTATTTGGCAGGCGGGGCGCTACGGGGCGCGGTAATGGATCACTATGTGGCACCACGCCGGAACCTCTCCCAGTACAAACCAGTATAGACCAGTAAGCGCGGAACGACCCGGAACGGTTCCCGGTGGGGCCCAGAGTGTCCCGAGCGCCGTCCCAGTATAAACCAGTATAAACCAGTATAAACCAGTACTGCCGAAATCATTCCCGGAGCTTCCTGAGCAGCCTCCCAGTATAAACCAGTATAAACCAGTGACCACAAAGGTCGTTCCCGGCGGGCTCCAGAGCCTCCCGAACGCCCTCCCAGTATAAACCAGTATAAACCAGTAGAGCCCACTTTGTGGCGGGGAGAGTCGCTGTGGGCTGAAGCAATGGCTCACTATGTGGCAGGTGGGTCTCTATGGTTAAATCAATAGCTCACTATGTGGCAGGGGGGTCTCTATGGGTAATTTAATGGCTCACTATGTGGCAGGGGGGTCCCTATGGTTAAATCAATGGCTCACTATGTGGCAGGGGGGTCCCTATGGGTAATTTCATGACTCACTATGTGGCAGGTGGGTCCCTCAAGGGTAAATCAATGGCTCACTATGTGGCAGGAGGGTCCCTATGGGTGGTTCAATGGCTCCCTATGTGGCAGGGGGAGTTTTGGTTCACTATGTGGCAGGGGGGTCCCTATGGGTGGTTCAATGGCTCACTATGTGGCAGGGGGGTCTCTATGGGTGGTTCAATGGCTCCCTATGTGGCAGGGGGGTCTCTATGGGTGGTTCAATGGCTCACTATGTGGCAGGGGGGTCCCTATGGGTGGTTCAATGGCTCACTATGTGGCAGGGGGTCCCTATGGGTGGTTCAATGGCTCACTATGTGGCAGGGGGGTCTCTATGGGTGGTTCAATGGCTCCCTATGTGGCAGGGGGGTCCCTATGGGTGGTTCAATGGCTCATTATGTGGCAGGGGGGTCCCTATGGGTGGTTCAATGGCTCACTATGTGGCAGGGGGTCCCTATGGGTGGTTCAATGGCTCACTATGTGGCAGGGGGTCCCTATGGGTGGTTCAATGGCTCACTATGTGGCAGGGGGGTCCCTATGGGTGGTTCAATGGCTCACTATGTGGCAGGGGGGTCCCTATGGGTGGTTCAATGGCTCACTATGTGGCAGGGGTCATTATGTGTAAATCAATGGCTCACTATGTGGCAGGGGGGTCCCTATGGGTGGTTCAATGGCTCACTATGTGGCAGGGGTCATTATGTGTACATCAATGGCTCACTATGTGGCAGGGGGGTCGCTATGGGTGGTTTAATGGCTCACTATGTGGCAGGGGGGTCCCTATGGGTAAATCAATGGCTCACTATGTGGCAGGTGGGTCCCTATGGGTGGTTCAATGGCCAATGGCTCACTATGTGGCAGGGGTCATTATGTGTAAATTAATGGCTCACTATGTGGCAGGGGGGTCCCTATGGGTGGTTCAATGGCTCACTATGTGGCAGGGGGTCCCTATGGGTGGTTCAATGGCTCACTATGTGGCAGGGGGGTCTCTATGGGTGGTTCAATGGCTCACTATGTGGCAGGGGGGTCCTTACAGGTAAATTAATGGCTCACTATGTGGCAGCGGGGTCCCTATGGGTGGTTCAATGGCTCACTATGTGGCAGGGGGGTCCTTACAGGTAAATTAATGGCTCACTATGTGGCAGCGCGGGTCCCTATGGGTAAATCAATGGCTCACTATGTGGCAGGAGGGTCCCTATGGGTGGTTCAATGGCTCCCTATGTGGCAGGGGGGTCCCTATGGGTAAATCAATGGCTCATTATGTGGCAGGGGGGTCCCTATGGGAGGTTCAATGGCTCCCTATGTGGCAGGGGGGTCCCTATGGGTAAATCAATGGCTCATTATGTGGCAGGGGGGTCCCTATGGGAGGTTCAATGGCTCATTATGTGGCAGGGGGGTCCCTATGGGTGGTTCAACGGCTCATTATGTGGCAGGGGTCATTATGTGTAAATCAATGGCTCACTATGTGCCAGGGGGGTCCCTATGGGTGGTTCAATGGCTCACTATGTGGCAGGAGGGTCCCTATGGGTGGTTCAATGGCTCCCTATGTGGCAGGGGGGTCTCTATGGGTACTTCAATGGCTCATTATGTGGCAGGCGGGTCCCTATGGGTGGTTCAATGGCTCACTATGTGGCAGGGGTCATTATGTGTAAATCAATGGCTCACTATGTGGCAGAGGGGTCCCTAGGGGTAAATTAATGGCTCACTATGTGGCGGGGGGGGAGGGGAGGGTGCGGCTCACTTTGTGGCAGGGCTTCTCGATAGGATGACTCAACGGCTCACAATGTGGCAGCGCCCCCGGGCTCACTATTTGGCAACACCCGTGTCACTATTTGGCAATCCCCCCCTCCCCCCACCCCCCCCCCCCCCAGGGAAGGGTTCGGCTCACTATTTGTCAAGGCCTCGCCCCAGGGCTGGGCTATGGATCACTATTTGGCAGTGACGCGTCTGGCGGTGGCGCAACCGGGGCGAGGTTTGGGGTGGGGACGGGGGGAAACTGGGAGGGACTGGTTTGTACTGGGAGGGGACTGGGATCAAACTGGGAGTGACTGGGATCAAACTGGGAGGGACTGGGAAGGGATTGAATGGGACTGGGATCAAATAGGAGGGAACTGGGGGGGAACTGGGAGCAAACCGGGATGGACTGGGAGGGAACTGGTTTATACTGGGAGGGAACTGGGAGCGGGTTCGACGGGACTGGGAGCAAACTGGGACAAACTGGGACGGACCGGTTTGAACGGGGCCATGTCTTTATTGAACGCCGGAAGGGGCGGAGCCGAACCCGGAAGTGCTCGCGCCGGAACGGGGGAAGGGGGGGCGTGGCCACCCCACGGGAGGGGGGGGCGTGGCCAGCAGCGGCCGCAGCAACCAATCAGCTGAAGGTGACGTCAACGCCGGGGAGGAGCTCGGCCAGCTGGGCGGGGCCGCCGGGGGCGGAGCCCAGCGGGGTGTCAGCCAATCCCAGCAGGGCCAGGCGGGGCCAGGCAGCCAATGGGGCCAGGGCGGGGGCGTGGCCAATGGCTGGGGGGGGCGGGGCCAGCGGTCAGACAGCGCCCCCCAGTGGGGGAAATGCGCGCCCAGTACGGACCAGTATGGACCAGTATGGACCAGTACGGACCAGTATAAACCAGTATGGACCAGTATAAACCAGTATGGACCAGTATGGACCAGTATGGACCAGTACGGACCAGTATAAACCAGTATGGACCAGTATGGACCAGTACGGACCAGTACGGACCAGTATAAACCAGTATGGACCAGTATAAACCAGTATGGACCAGTATGGACCAGTATGGACCAGTACGGACCAGTATAAACCAGTATGGACCAGTATGGACCAGTACGGACCAGTACGGAGCCCAGGGTGCCCAGTGCCCTCCCAGTATAACCCAGTTCCCTCCCAGTATGGCCCAGTAACCCCCCCCCAGGGACTTCCCAGTTCATCCCAGTTCCCTCCCAGTATAAACCAGTAACTCCCAGTTCCCTTCCAGTCCCATTCCCAGCCCCTCCCAGTCCATCCCAGTATAACCCAGTATAAACCAGTATAAACCAGTCCATCCCAGTATATCCCAGTATAAACCAGTATAAACCAGTATAAACCAGTATAACCCAGTATAACCCAGCCCATCCCAGTCCCTCCCAGTATAAACCAGTATATCCCAGTATAACCCAGTCCATCCCAGCCCATCCCAGTTCCCTCCCAGTATGAACCAGTAACTCCCAGTTCCCTCCCAGTTTGTTCCCAGCCCCTCCCAGTCCATCCCAGTATATCCCAGTATAAACCAGTATAACCCAGTATAACCCAGCCCATCCCAGTCCCTCCCAGTATAAACCAGTATATCCCAGTATAACCCAGTCCATCCCAGCCCATCCCAGTTCCCTCCCAGTATGAACCAGTAACTCCCAGTTCCCTCCCAGTGCCATTCCCAGCCCCTCCCAGTCCATCCCAGTATAAACCAGTATAAACCAGTATAACCCAGTCCATCCCAGCCCATCCCAGTGCCTCCCAGTATAAACCAGTATAAACCAGTAAGGCCCCGTACGGTTCCGGTCCAGCCGCAGCAGCCGCAGGCGGGGGAGGGGCGGGGCCGCGCCCACCTCGGTCACGTGGTTCCCGGAGAGATCCAGCTCCTGCAAACTGGGACATACTGGGACAAACTGGGACGGAACTGGGACATACTGGGATGGACTGGGAGGGAACTGGGACATACTGGGACAAACTGGGACGGAACTGGGACAAACTGGGAGGGACTGGGACAAACTGGGACATACTGGGAGGGAACTGGGACATACTGGGACAAACTGGGATGGACTGGGATCAAACTGGGACAAACTGGGAGGGACTGGGATGGACTGGGACAAACTGGGATGGACTGGGACAAACTGGGACAAACTGGGAGGGACTGGGATGGACTGGGACAAACTGGGAGGGACTGGGAGGGAACTGGGACATACTGGGACAAACTGGGAGGGAACTGGGACAAACTGGGGCAAACTGGGACAAACTGGGATGGACTGGGAGGGACTGGGACAAACTGGGACATACTGGGACAAACTGGGAGGGAACTGGGAGGGACTGGGATGAACTGGGACAAACTGGGACATACTGGGAGGGACTGGGAGGGAACTGGGACATACTGGGACATACTGGGACAAACTGGGAGGGACTGGGACAAACTGGGATGGACTGGGAGGGAACTGGGACAAACTGGGATGGACTGGGAGGGAACTGGGACAAACTGGGACAAACTGGGATGGACTGGGAGGGAACTGGGATATACTGGGACAAACTGGGAGGGACTGGGATCAAACTGGGAGGGACTGGGACAAACTAGGACATACTGGGACAAACTGGGATGGACTGGGAGGGACTGGGAGGGACTGGGAGGGACTGGGACAAACTGGGAGGGACTGGGATCAAACTGGGATCAAACTGGGACAAACTGGGATCAAACTGGGACAAACTGGGACAAACTGGGATCAAACTGGGACAAACTGGGACAGACTGGGATGGACTGGGAGGGACTGGGATCAAACTGGGACAAACTGGGATCAAACTGGGACAAACTGGGACAAACTGGGACAAACTGGGATGCGTTACTGGCGGGACTGGGGTCGGTTACTGGTCTTTACTGGTCTTTACTGGTTTCTCACCGTCAGCCTCCGCAGCGCGCCCAGCGCCGCCGGCAGCGCCCGCAGCTCGTTGCCGGGCAGCTCCAGACGGGTCAGGGCGCTCATCCGCTCCAGCAACGGCACCGAGGTCAGGCCCTGCACCAGTATGGACCAGTATGGACCAGTATGGACCAGTATGGACCAGTATGGACCAGTATAAATGCTATAAACCAGTATAAACCAGTATAAACCAGTATAAACCAGTATAAACCAGTATAACCCAGCTCCTGTGACCGCGGCCATCCGCTCCAGCAACGGCACTGGGGTGAGGCCCTGCACCAGTACAAACCAGTACAAACCAGTATGGACCAGTACGGACCAGTATAAACCAGTATATATGCTATAAACCAGTATAAACCAGTATAAACCAGTATAAACCAGTATAACCCAGCTCCTGTGACCGCGGCCATCCGCTCCAGCAACGGCACCGAGGTCAGGCCCTGCACCAGTACAGACCAGTACAAACCAGTATGGACCAGTATGGACCAGTATAAACCAGTATATATGCTATAAACCAGTATAAACCAGTATAAACCAGTATAAACCAGTATAAACCAGTATAAACCAGTATAAACCAGTATAACCCAGCTCCTGTGACCGCGGCCATCTGCTCCAGCAACGGCAGCGAGGTCAGGCCCTGCACCAGTATAAACCAGTACAAACCAGTATGGACCAGTACGGACCAGTATGGACCAGTACAGACCAGTATAAATGCTATAAACCAGTATAAACCAGTATAAACCAGTATAAACCAGTATAACCCAGCTCCTGTGACCGCAGCCATCCGCTCCAGCAATGGCACTGAGGTGAGGCCCTGCACCAGTACAAACCAGTACAAACCAGTATGGACCAGTACGGACCAGTATAAACCAATATAAATGCTATAAACCAGTATAAACCAGTATAAACCAGTACAAACCAGTATGGACCAGTATGGACCAGTACAAACCAGTAACCCCAGACCCCAAACCAGTACAAACCAGTACAAACCAGTATGAAAAAAATCCCCATTTTTCCCCCCTTTCTTCCCAGTTTTTAACCCTTTAACCCCCTCCCGTCACCCTCAAACCCCCGCCCAGTTTGTCCCAGTCCCCTCCCAGTACAAACCAGTAAGCCCAGACCCCAAACCAGCCCAAACCAGCCCAAACCAGTCCAAACCAGTACAAACCAGTACAAACCAGTACAAACCAGTACAAACCAGTTACCTTGTTGCTCAGGCTCAGCCCCTCCCCCGCTCCCAGCACGGCCAGCGCGGCCTCGAACCGGGAGCGGACGTCGGCCACGAACCCGGCCCGGAGCGGGTCGGCGTCCTGAAACCAGCACAGACCAGTACAGACCAGTACGGACCAGTACAGACCAGTACGGACCAGTATGGACCAGTAAAGGCAGAAAAAACCCCGAAAAAATCCCATTTTTGGGCCATTTTTTGCCCATTTTTCACCATTTTAAAGCCCCAAATCCGCTCCCAGTTCATCCCAATCCCAGTACAGACCAGTACAAACCAGTACAAACCAGTACGGACCAGTATAAACCAGTATGGACCAGTATAAACCAGTATAACCCAGAATATTCCAGTATATCCCAGTATAACCCAGTATGGACCAGTATGGGCTGATATAAACCAGTAAAACCAGTCCAAACCAGTATAAACCAGTATAAACCAGTATAAACCAGTATATCCCGGTATAACCCAGTATATCCCCGTATAACCCAGTATAAGCCAGTCCAAACCAGTATAAACCAGTATAAACCAGTATAAACCAATCCAAACCAGTATAAACCAGTACATCCCAGTATAACCCAGTACATCCCAGTATATCCCAGTCCAAACCAGTCCAAACCAGTATAACCCAGTATATCCCAGTCCAAACCAGTATATCCCAGTATATCCCAGTCCAAACCAGTATAAACCAGTATATCCCAGTCCATCCCAGTATATCCCAGTATATCCCAGTATAAACCAGTATAAACCAGTATAAACCAGTTACCCTGAGCGTCGCCAGGTGCTCGCGGATCTCCCGGGCTCGGCCCCGCGGCTCCAGCGCCGCCAGCAGCAGGGCCAGGGTCAGCAAACAGCCTGAAACCAGTACAAACCAGTACAAACCAGTACAAACCAGTACAGACCAGTACAAACCAGTACAAACCAGTACGGACCAGTAAAAGCAGAAAAAACCCCGAAAAAATCCCATTTTTGGGCCATTTTTTGCCCATTTTTCACCATTTTGGAGTCCCAAATCCGCTCCCAGTTCATCCCAATCCCAGTACAAACCAGTACAAACCAGTACAAACCAGTACAAACCAGTATAAACCAGTACAAACCAGTACGGACCAGTATAAACCAGTATAAACCAGTATAAACCAGTACAAACCAGTACAAGCAAAAAAAACCCCCACCCTCCAAGCCCCGCCCCCTTTGCCCATATTTGGCTCAAGCCCCGCCCCCACAGAGCTCTGCGCCTCCCATTGGCTGAAGCCGGAGCAGCCCCGCCCCTATGGCCCCACCCGGATCAGGCTCCGCCCACGGCGCCAATAAGCCACGCCCACTTTACCATATATGGACTTGTCTCGCTTTTCTTGGGGATTTTGGGGGAAATTTTTTGAATTTCGGGGATTTTGGGAAATCTTGGGTGGAAAATTGGGAATTTTTGGGGTCGGTTTTGGGGGATTTTGGGGTGAATTTCAGGGATGTTTTTGGGGCATTTTTAGGGTTGGTTTTGGGGGATTTTTGGGGTGGTTTTGGGGGATTTTTGGGGTGATTTTGGGGAATTTTAGGGAATTTTTGGGGTTGGTTTTGGGCATTTTGGGGTTGTTTTTAGGGGGAATTTTGGGGTTGTTTTTATAAATTTTGGGGTGGGGTTTTTGGGATATTCTGGGGTATTTTGGGGTGATTTTGGGGTGATTTTGGGGTGATTTTGGGGTATTTGGGGGCACTTTTGGGGCTGTTTTTGGGTATTTTTGGGGGTTTTTTTGGGGAGGGGGTTGGTGGAATTCTGGGAGGATTTTTAGGATTTTTTGGGGGATTTTTGGGGTGATTTTGGGGGATTTTGGGGTTGGTTTTGGGGCATTTTTGGGGTGATTTTTGGGTGTTTGTGGGGTATTTTTGGAGCTGTTTTTGGGGATTTTTTGGGTTTTTTTAGGGAGGGTTTTGGGGGAATTCTGGGAGGATTTTTTAGGATTTTTGGGGATTTTTTGGGGGAATTTTGGTGTGGTTTTGGCGCAGTTTTTTGGGGTATTTTGGGGAATTTTGGGGGTGGTTTTTGGGGTATTTTGGGGTGATTTGGGGCAGTTTTTTGGGTTATTTTGGGGGGTTTTGGGGCAGTTTTTTGGGGTATTTTGTGGGGATTTGGGGCAGTTTTTTGGGGTATTTTAGGGGGATTTTGGGGTGGTTTTCGGTGTATTTTGGGGGGCTTTTGGGGCAGTTTTTTGGGGTATTTTGGGGGATTTGGGGCAGTTTTTTGGGGTATTTTGGGGGGATTTGGGGGTGGTTTTTGGGGTATTTTGGGGCAGTTTTGGGGCAGTTTTTTGGGGTATTTTGGGGGTGGTTTTTGGGGTATTTTGTGGGGATTTGGGGCAGTTTTTTGGGTTATTTTGGGGGGTTTTGGGGCAGTTTTTTGGGGTATTTTGTGGGGATTTGGGGCAGTTTTTTGGGGTATTTTAGGGGGATTTGGGGGTGGTTTTTGGGGTATTTTAGGGGGATTTGGGGGTGGTTTTTGGGGTATTTTGGGCGGTTTTGGGGCAGTTTTTTGGGGTATTTTGGGGGTGGTTTTTGGGGTATTTTGGGGGGGTTTTGGGGCAGTTTTTTGGGGTATTTTGGGGGGTTTTGGGGCAGTTTTTTGGGGCATTTTGGGGGGATTTGGGGCAGTTTTTTGGGGTATTTTGGGGAATTTTGGGGGTGGTTTTTGGGGTATTTTGGGGCAGTTTTGGGGCAGTTTTTTGGGGTATTTTGGGGGATTTGGGGCAGTTTTTTGGGGTATTTTGGGAGGATTTGGGGGTGGTTTTTGGGGTATTTTGGGGCAGCTTTGGGGAAGTTTTTTGGGGTATTTTGGGGGTGGTTTTTGGGGTATTTTGTGGGGATTTGGGGCAGTTTTTTGGGTTATTTTGGGGGGTTTTGGGGCAGTTTTTTGGGGTATTTTGTGGGGATTTGGGGCAGTTTTTTGGGGTATTTTGGGGGGGTTTTGGGGCAGTTTTTTGGGGTATTTTGGGGGGATTTGGGGGTGGTTTTTGGGGTATTTTGGGGGGGTTTTGGGGCAATATTTTTGGGTATTTTAGGGTGTTTTCCAGGCTCTCACCGCGGCTCTGGGGCTCGAGCTCCAGCAGCTCCTGGCACATCTGCACCTGCTCCTGCAGCACCTGAGCGTCGGCCACGCCCAGCTCCGGCCTGGGGGCGGGGCCAACCGGTGAGAAAAGAGGCGGGGCTTGCCAAGAAAGGGGCGTGGCTTCACCCACACAGGGATGGAGGGCGGCTCAAAGTGGGTGTGGCTTAGCAAAGGGGGCGTGTCTCACCAGAACAGCTCCCTCTCCACGATTGGCTCCTGCCACCAAGCTTCATCCTCACCTGGCAGAGAAAATGGGCGTGGCCAGGTGAGGAAAGGGCGTGGCCGTGAGTGGGTGCGGCCAGAGGGGGCGTGGCCTCACCTCGCTGCAGCGTCACCTCGCGGAGGGCGGAGTCAGGCGCCCACGTGACCTCCAGGTGGGCGGGGCTCTCGGTGGGCGGGGCAGGGAGGTCGCAGAGCTGATGTCACCCGTCAAGGTGGGCCGGGTGCGGTGGCCACGCCCACCCCCCAAGCCACGCCCACCCTGGCCCCGCCCTGCTGCCTTCAGAGGGAGGATACCCAGGTGTGGCTGGGGCGGGGCCGCCCCTCCGCAGAGCGCCATGGCCCGGGCAGGGCGGAGCCATCCAGGGTCGCTGTCAGCTCTGGGCGCTCTGGGTTCACCTGTGGAGGGAAAAAGCAACAAATTTTGGGTGTTTTCTCACCAAAAATTGGGAATTTTCAGCACCAAAATCGGATATTTTAGTGGAAAAGTGTTTGGGACAACAGGTCTAGCCCATTGAAGTCAATGGGGACTTAGAGACACCAGGTCTACCCCCATTAAAGTCAATAGGGATCCAGGGACACCAGGTCTACCCCATTAAAGTCAATGGGGATTTACAGACACCAGGTCTACCCCCATTAAAGTCAATGGGGAATTTTGGACACCAGGTCTACCCCTATTGAAATCAATGGGGATTTAAGGACAACAGGTCTACCCCATTAAAGTCTATGGGATAAATGGGACACCAGGTCTACCCCAATTAAAGGCAATGGGAATTTACAGACACCAGGTCTACCCCCATTAAAACTAATGGGGATTTTTGGACACCAGGTCTACCCCCATTGAAGTCAATGGTGATTCTGGACACCAGGTCAAGTCAATGGGGATTTAGGGACACCAGGTCTACCCCCATTAAAGTGAATGGGAATTTACAGACACCAGGTCTACCCCATTAAAGTCAATGGGGATCCAGGGACACCAGGTCTACCCCCATTGAAGTCAATGGGGATTTACAGACACCAGGTCTACCCCCATTAAAGTGAATGGGGATTTAGGGACACCAGGTCTACCCCCATTGAAGTCAATGGGGATTCTGGACACCAGGTCTACCCCCACTGAAATCAATGGGGAATTTTGGGACACCAGGTCTACCCCCATTGAAGTCAATGGGGAATTTTGGGACACCAGGTCTACCCCCATTGAAGTCAATGGGGAATTTTGGGACACCAGGTCTACCCCATTAAAGTCAATGGGGAATTTGGGACACCAGATCTACCCTGTCAAAGTAGAGGGCATTCAGTTCCACCAGTTTTGGGGGGCTTTGGGTGATCCAGGTGATTTTGGGGGTACCCAGGAAATTTTGGGGGAAGGCCTCAGAGATTTCTGGGAGTAGCCAGGTGTATCCAGGTGATTTTGGGAGTGTCCAGGTGATTTTGCGGGGTTCCCAGGTGACTTTGTGGGGCGATCCAGGTGATTTTGGGGGGGTACCCAGGTGTATCCAGGCGATTTTGGGGGTTCCCAGGTTAATTTTGGGGGGTACCCAGGTTATTTTTGGGGTTCCCAGGTGATTTTCAAGGGGTACCCAGGTGACTTTGGAGGGAAATCCAGGTGTATCGAGGTGATTTTTGGGGGTACCCATGAGATTTTTGGGTTTGATGGCAACCCAGATGCACGCAGGTGATTTTTGGGGCGATCCAGATGATTTTTGAGGCTCCCCGGTGGTTTTGAGGGGAACCCAGGTGACTCTGGGGGCAATCCAGGGGTACCTATGTGACTTTTTGGGGGTTCCCAGGTGATTTCTGGGGCGATGCAGAAGATTTTTGAGGCACCCAGGTGATTTTTGGTGTCCCCGCTCACCTTGACGGGCCGGGAGAAGATGACGGCCAGCGTCGCGTCCTCGCGATCCACGTGGACACAGATGACCCTCGGAGGCGGCGGAGCTGTCGGGGGACACCCCAACATTCAGGGGGGCGCCCCGACATTCGGGGGGCACCCCAAAACCCCAGGTGGGAGCCCCGGGGTTACCTCGGGAGAGGATGCAGCGCAGGTACACCCAGGCGCTTTGGTCCGTGGGGTCGGTGAACACGGCGTTCTGCACCAGCTCCAGCTCTGGGCGGGGGAGCAAAGGGGGCACCCCAAAATATCAGGGGGGGGGGGCAAAAAAGGGCGCCCCGAAATATCAGGGGGGTGCCCTGAAATAGGAATGGGGGCACTCAGGTGTGTGGGCGGTCAGGTGTAGGCAGTGAAAGCAATTGGAGGTGTGAGGACACCAGGTGTACCCCCATTGAAGTCAATGGGGAATTTTGGACACCAGGTCTACCCCCATTGAAGTTAATGGGGAATTTCAGACACCAGGTCTACCCCCATTAAAGTCAATGGGGAATTTCAGACACCAGGTCTACCCCCATTAAAGTCAATAGGGAATTTCAGACACCAGGTCTACCCCCATTAAAGTCAATGGGGAATTTTGGACACCAGGTCTACCTCCATTGAAGTTAATGGGGAATTTCAGACACCAGGTCTACCCCCATTAAAGTCAATTGGGATTTTGGACACCAGGTCTACCCCCATTGAAGTTAATGCGGATTAAGGGACACCAGGTCTACCCCATTGAAGTTAATGGGGATTAAGGGACACCAGGTCTACCCCATTGAAGTCAATGGGGATTTACAGACACCAGGTCTACCCCATTGAAGTCAATGGGGAATTTTGAACACCAGGTCAACCCATTAAAGTCAAAGGGGAATTTTGGACATCAGGTCTACTCCCATTGAAGTCAATGGGGACATAGGGACAACAGGTCTACCCCCATTAAACTCAATGGGGATTTTGGACACCAGGTCAACCCATTAAAGTCAATGGGGATATTTGGACACCAGGTCTACCCCCATTGAAGTCAATTGGGATTTTGGACAACAGGTCTACCCCATTGAAATCAATGGGGATTTAGGGACACCAGGTCTACCCATTAACGTCAATGAAGAATTTAGGACAACAGGTCTACCTCCATTGGAATCAATGGGGATTTTGGACACCAGGTCTACCCCCAAAAAAGTCAATGGGGATTTACAGACACCAGGTCTACCCCATTAAAGTCAATGGGGATATTTGGACACCAGGTCTACCCCATTAAAGTGAATGGTGATTTACGGACAACAGGTCTACCCCATTGAAATCAATGGGGATTTAGGGACACCAGGTCTACCCATTAAAGTCAATGGAGAATTTTGGACACCGGGTCTACCCCCATTGGAATCAATGGGGAACTTTGGACACCAGGTCTACCCCCATTAAAGTCAATGGAGAATTTTGGACACCAGGTCTACCCCCGTTGAACCCAATGGAGAATTTTGAACGCCACCTCCACCCACCCACCCACCCACCCTCACGCCCTCACTCCTTGCACCGCCGTCCATTCCCCGGCGCTTCCCCCTTTCCCGCAGCAATCCCTCACCTTCCCTGAGCCTCGGGGCTGGCAGCGCCCCGGCCGTGCCCGTGCCCGTGCCCGTGCCCTGCCCGCGGGCCGGCGCCAGCAGCCGCAGCCGGTGGTGCCAGGCCGAGAAGTTGGAGAAGTCGCGGCTCAGCAGCGCCCCGGCGAAGGCCAGCTCGGCCTCGGCGTCCTGCTGCACCGCCAGGGCCCGCCGGTGCTCCCAGGCGTGGACTGCGCGGGCACCAGTACAAACCAGTAAGGACTGGGAGGCGCCCACGAGCCCCTGAGAGCCATGGCGGCAGCTCCCAGTACAAACCAGTAAGGGCTCGTGCACCCAAACCCGTTCCCAGTATGGTCTAAGGACTCCCAGGTTGACCAGGTTTGTACTGGGAGGGCACCAGTACAAACCAGTAAGGACTGGGAGGCGCCCACAAGCCCCTGAGAGCCATGGCGGCAGCTCCCAGTATAAACCAGTAAGGACTGGGAGGCGCCCACGAGCCCCTGAGAGCCATGGCGGCAGCTCCCAGTACAAACCAGTAAGGGCTCGTGCACCCAAACCCGTTCCCAGTATGGTCTAAGGACTCCCAATGCACCCAGAAGCTCCCAGGTTTGTACTGGGAGCGCACCAGTACAAACCAGTAAGGACTGGGAGCCACCCCTGAGCTCCTGAGAGCCGTAACAGCAGCTCCCAGTATAAACCAGTAAGGCCAGTACGTCCCAGGCCCCATCCCAGTATAAACCAGTAAGCCCAGTACGTCCCAGGCCCCATCCCAGTATAAACCAGTAAGCCCAGTACGTCCCAGGCCCCATCCCAGTATAAACCAGTAAGCCCAGTACATCCCAGGCCCCATCCCAGTATAAACCAGTAAGCCCAGTACATCCCAGGCCCCATCCCAGTATAAACCAGTAAGCCCAGTACGTCCCAGACCCCATCCCAGTATAAACCAGTAAGCCCAGTACAGGCCAGGCCCCATCCCAGTATAAACCAGTAAGGGCTCGTGCACCCAAACCCATTCCCAGTATGGTCTAAGGACTCCCAGGTTGACCAGGTTTGTACTGGGAGGGCACCAGTACAAACCAGTAAGGACTGGGAGGCGCCCACAAGCCCCTGAGAGCCATGGCGGCAGCTCCCAGTATAAACCAGTAAGGACTGGGAGGCGCCCACGAGCCCCTGAGAGCCGTAACAGCAGCTCCCAGTACAAACCAGTAAGGCCAGTACGTCCCAGGCCCCATCCCAGTATAAACCAGTAAGGCCAGTACAGCCCAGACCCCATCCCAGTATAAACCAGTAAGGCCAGTACATCCCAGACCCCATCCCAGTATAAACCAGTAAGCCCAGTACAGGCCAGGCCCCATCCCAGTATAAACCAGTAAGCCCAGTACGTCCCAGACCCCATCCCAGTATAAACCAGTAAGGGCTCGTGCACCCAAACCCATTCCCAGTATGGTCTGTGGGCCCCCAGGTTTATACTGGGAGGGCACCAGTACAAACCAGTAAGGCCAGTACAGCCCAGACCCCATCCCAGTATAAACCAGTAAGGCCAGTACAGCCCAGGCCCCATCCCAGTACAAACCAGTACAAACCAGTGACCCCAAATCCCCATTTCCCCTCCCTATTTCTGCCATATTTTCCCCATTTTTCACCCAATTTTCGCCACTTTTTCACCGATTTTCCCCGTTTTTTCCGCATTTTCCCCCTCCCAGTCCCTCCCAGTACAAACCAGTAACCTCAACAACCCCATCCCAGTACAAACCAGTACAAACCAGTAACCCCAAATCCCCATTTTCCCTCCCTAATTTCCCCCATTTTTCCCCCACATTTCCCCCCATATTTCTCCCACATTTCCCCCATTTTTCACCCGATTTTCGCCGTTTTTTCACCATTTTTCCCCGTTTTTCCCCTCCCAGTCCAAACCAGTGATCCCAAGAACCCCATCCCAGTACAAACCAGTACAAACCAGTAACCCCAAATCCCCATTTTCCCTCCCTAATTTCCCCCATTTTTCCCCCATATTTCTCCCATTTTTCACCCGATTTTTGCTGTTTTTTCACCGATTTTCACCATTTTTTCCCCTCCCAGTACAAACCAGTAACACCAGCATCCCATCCCAGTACAAACCAGTACAAACCAGTAACCCCAAATCCCCATTTTCCCTTCCTAATTTCCCCCATTTTTCCCCCACATTTCCCCCATTTTCCCCCCATATTTCTCCCATATTTCCCCCATTTTTCACCCGATTTTCACCCTTTTTTCACCGATTTTCCCCGTTTTTTCCCCATTTTTCCCCCTCCCAGTCCCTCCCAGTCCCTCCCAGTACAAACCAGTAACCCCATCAACCCCATCCCAGTACAAACCAGTGACCCCAAATCCCATTTTCCCTCCCTATTACCCCCACATTTCCCCCATTTTTTCCCCATTTTTTCCCCAATTTTCCCCATTTTTTACCCAATTTTACCCATTTTTTCACCGATTTTCCCCATTTTTCCCCTCCCAGTACAAACCAGTGACCCCAGCATCCCATCCCAGTACAAACCAGTACAAACCAGTAACCCCAAATCCCCATTTTCCCTCCCCATTTCCCCCATTTTTAAACCATTTCTCCCCCATATTTTCCCCATTTCTCACCCGATTTTCGCCATTTTTTCACCGATTTTCCCCGTTTTTTCCCCATTTTTCCCCCTCCCAGTCCCTCCCAGTCCAAACCAGTGCCCCCCAGCGGCGCTCACAGTTGCGGGGGTCGGCGCCGAGGAGGCGCTCGCACAGCGCCAGCTCCTCCCGTCCACCGGGGGGCGCCGCCGCTCCCGGCCGTGCCAGCGCCCAGCGCCGCTGGTGCCACGCGCCGTACGACTTGGGGTTCACGGCCAGGCACTGCGCCACGAACGACAGCTCCGAGGGCACCCTGCAACCAGTGCAAACCAGTACAAACCAGTACGGACCAGTACGGACCAGTACGGACCAGTAAAGGCAGAAAAAACCCCGAAAAAATCCCATTTTTGGGCCGTTTTTGGCCCATTTTTCGCCATTCTGGAGCCCCAAATCCACTCCCAGTTGATCCCAATCCCAGTACAAACCAGTACAAACCAGTACAAACCAGTACAAACCAGTACAGACCAGTAAAGGCAGAAAAAACCCTGAAAAAATCCCATTTTTGGGCCGTTTTTGGCCCATTTTTTGCGATTTTAAAGCCCCAAATCCACTCCCAGTTCATCCCAATCCCAGCACAAACCAGTACAAACCAGTACAGACCAGTGACCCCAAACCCCCTCCCAGTTCATTCCCAGTACAAACCAGTAACACCTGACCCCAAACCAGTACAAACCAGTACAGAAAAATCCCCATTTCTCCTCATTTTTCCCCATTTTTAACCCCTTAACCCCCTCCCAGTAACCCCAAACCCCAAACCAGTACAAACCAGTACAAACCAGTATGGCCCAGTTTGATCCCAGTCCCTCCCAGTCCATTCCCAGTACAAACCAATACAAACCAGTACAAACCAGTATACAAACCAGTATACAAAAATCCCCATTTTTCCTCATTTTCCCCCATTTTTAACCCTTTAGCTCCCTCCCAGTAACCCCAAACTCCCTCCCAGTACAAACCAGTAACTCCAAACTCCAAACCAGTACAAACCAGTACAAACCAGTAACCCCCGAGCCCCTCCCAGTTCATTCCCAGTACAAACCAGTGACCCCCGACCCCAAACCAGTACAAACCAGTACAGAAAAATCCCCATTTTTCCTCATTTTCCCCCATTTTTAACCCTTTAATCCCCTCCCAGTAACCCCAAACTCCCTCCCAGTACAAACCAGTGACCCCAGAGCCCCTCCCAGTACAAACCAGTAACCCCCGAGCCCAAACCAGTCCAAACCAGTACAAACCAGTCCAAACCAGTACGCACCAGTCTCCCCCCAGCGCTGCCAGCGCGCGCCGCCGCAGGTTCCAGCAGGTGCCCACGTCGGGGTTGGCCGCCAGCACCGACCCGGTCAGAGACAGCACCTGGGCTGGGGGCACGCCCTGGAACCAGTATGGACCAGTATAAACCAGTATGGACCAGTACGGACCAGTAAAGGCAGAAAAAACCCCGAAAAAATCCCATTTTTGGGCCATTTTTTACCATTTTAAAGCCCCAAATCCGCTCCCAGTTGATCCCAATCCCAGTACAGACCAGTACAAACCAGTATGGACCAGTACAGACCAGTATAAACCAGTACAGACCAGTACAAACCAGTACGGACCAGTAAAAGCAGAAAAAACCCCGAAAAAATCCCATTTTTTGCCCATTTTTCACCATTTTGGAGCCCCAAATCCGCTCCCAGTTCATCCCAATCACAGTACAAACCAGTACAGACCAGTATAAACCAGTATGGACCAGTACGGACCAGTACAGGCAGAAAAAACCCCGAAAAAATCCCATTTTTGGGCCATTTTTTGCCCATTTTTCACCATTTTAAAGCCCAAAATCCACTCCCAGTTGATCCCAATCCCAGTAGACCAGTACAAACCAGTACAGACCAGTACAGACCAGTATAAACCAGTACAAACCAGTACGGACCAGTAAAGGCAGAAAAAACCCCGAAAAAATCCCATTTTTTGCCCATTTTTCACCATTTTAAAGCCCCAAATCCGCTCCCAGTTCATCCCAATCCCAGTACAAACCAGTACAAACCAGTACAGACCAGTACAAACCAGTATGGACCAGTACCGACCAGTATAAACCAGTACAAACCAGTAACCCCAAACCCCATTTTTATCCCTTTTTTCCCCATATATTCCCCATTTTAACCCTTTTTTCCCTGTTTTTTCCCCATTTTCCCCCTCCCAGTCCATCCCAGTTCCAGTACAAACCAGTAACCCCAAACCCCATTTTTAGCAATTTTTCCCCACATTTCCCCCATTTTTAACCCTTTTTTCCCCATTTTTTCCCCCATTTTCCCCCTCCCAGTCCCTCCCAGTACAAACCAGTATAACCCAGTACAAACCAGTAACCCCAGACCCCAAACCAGTACAAACCAGTACAAACCAGTAACCCCAGACCCCATTTTTAACCCTTTTTTCCCCATTTTTAACCCTTTTTTCCCCATTTTTAACCCTTTTTTCCCCATTTTTAACCCTTTTTTCCCCATTTTTAACCCTTTTTTCCCCATTTTTAACCCTTTTTTCACCGTTTTTTCCCCGTTTTTTCCCCATTTTCCCCCTCCCAGTCCCCTCCCAGTCCCCTCCCAGTACAAACCAGTGACCCCAGACCCCAAACCAGTACACACCAGTACAAACCAGTAACCCCAGACCCCATTTTTAACCCTTTTTTCCCCATTTTTAACCCTTTTTTCCCCATTTTTAACCCTTTTTTCACCGTTTTTTCCCCGTTTTTTCCCCATTTTCCCCCTCCCAGTCCCCTCCCAGTCCCCTCCCAGTATAAACCAGTACAAACCAGTTCCCCCAGCAGGGCGTCCATGGCCTCCCGGTAGTGCCTCAGTTTCTCCTCGCGCTGCCGGCGCCGCGCCGCGTCCGGGGGGCGGAGCTTGAGCCGCCCGTGCTGCGAGCAAACTGGGATGGACTGGGACAAACTGGGAGGGACTGGGATATACTGGGATGGACTGGGACGGACTGGGAATGGACTGGGACGGACTGGGAATGGACTGGGATATACTGGGATGGACTGGGATGGACTGGGAGGGACTGGGACAAACTGGGAGGGACTGGGACAAACTGGGAATGGACTGGGATATACTGGGAGCAAACTGGGATGGACTGGGACAAACCGGGAATGGACTGGGATATACTGGGAGCAAACTGGGAGCAAACTGGGAGGGACTGGGAGGGACTGGGACGGACTGGGATATACTGGGAATGGACTGGGATGGACTGGGACAAACTGGGAGGGACTGGGACAAACTGGGATGGACTGGGATATACTGGGAATGGACTGGGACGGACTGGGATGGACTGGGACAAACTGGGAATGGACTGGGACAAACTGGGAGGGACTGGGAGCAAACTGGGAATGGACTGGGATATACTGGGAATGGACTGGGACAAACTGGGATGGACTGGGACAAACTGGGATGGACTGGGACAAACTGGGAGGGACTGGGACAAACTGGGATGGACTGGGACAAACTGGGAATGGACTGGGATGGACTGGGATATACTGGGAATGGACTGGGATATACTGGGAGCAAACTGGGGACAAACTGGGATGGACTGGGAGGGACTGGGATGGACTGGGACAAACTGGGATGGACTGGGACAAACTGGGAGCAAACTGGGACAAACTGGGATGGACTGGGAATGGACTGGGATGGACTGGGATATACTGGGAGCAAACTGGGATGGACTGGGACAAACTGGGATGGACTGGGAACAAACTGGGAGGGACTGGGATATACTGGGAATGGACTGGGAGCAAACTGGGATGGACTGGGACAAACTGGGAGCAAACTGGGACAAACTGGGAGGCACTGGGAATGGGACTGCGGTATACTGGGATATACTGGGATGGACTGGGAGGGACTGGGAGGGACTGGGATGGACTGGGTTATACTGGGATATACTGGGATGGACTGGGAATGGGACTGGCTATACTGGGACGGACTGGGAGTGAACTGGGAATGGGGCTGGGATGGACTGGGAGCAAACTGGGATGGACTGGGAGGGACTGGGAGCAAACTGAGATCAAACTGGGAGGGACTGGGAGGGGACTGGGCCATACTGGGATGAACTGGGCCATACTGGGCCATACTGGGATGAACTGGGCCCGGCCGGTTCCATTCCCGCTCCGCGGGAGGGATCAGGGAGGGGTTCGGGCCCGGCCGGTTCCATTCCCACCCGCGGGGGGGAGGGGGGGGGGGGGAGCCGTTTCCTCACCATTTCCTCAGCTGAGCGCGGGGCGATCCGGGACCTGCGGGCGACACCGGAGCTCAGCGCGGTCCCGGCGGACCCCGGCGGATCCCGGGGCTTTCCCGGTGACGCCGATCCCGGTGGGATTTCCCCCTTCCCGCCATGCCGGTACTCACCGGAGAAGCGGCGGCGGCTGCTGAGGGCGGCGCGCGGGGGCTGCCGGGAATGGCGGCGCCGCGGGGCGCGCTGGGATATACCGAGGCACAAGAGCGGCCGCGCCCCCGTCGCCTGGGCGGCGCGCGCGGGGCACGATGGGATATACCGAGGCACAAGAGCGGCCGCGCCCCCGTCGCCTGGGCAACGCGCGCGCGCGGGGCACGATGGGATATACCGAGGCACAAGAGCGGCCGCGCCCCTTTTGTCTGGGCAACGCGCGCGCGGGGCACGATGGGATATACCGAGGCAAAGAGCGCGGCGCCATGTTGTGCCGCGGCGGGTTCGGTACCGGAGAACATCTGGAGAACTTCTGGAAACAGCTGGAAAACGGCGCAGAACCAGCCGGGAACAGCTGGAAAAGGCTCCGGCCACCCTGTCCTGGGGATGGCCGGCGGTCTCGGCCACCACCGGTCACTCCATGGGCTTCAATGGCCATCGATGGCCATCAGTGACCATCAATGACCATCAAAAATCTCCAAAATTAGGAACCCCCCAAAAACCCGCCTGGGACCCCCTGAATTCCCCAAATATGGGACCCCGAAACCCCCAAATCCTCCAAATTTGGGGCTTTCAATTCCCCCCGGAATCCCCCAAAACCTCCCAAATTTTGGATCCCAAAATCCCCCAAAATTCCCCCAATTTTGGACCCCCCAAAATTCCCCAAATTTGCGACTCCTGAACCCCCAAACTTCCCCAAAATTGGGACCCTCTCAAACCCCAAACATCCCCCAAATTTGGGACCCCAAAACCCCAAAGTTCCCCAAATCTGAGACCCCAAAATCCCCCAAATCTGAGACTCCAAAACCCCAAAAATCCCCAAAATCGGGACCCCAAAATCCCCCAAATTTGGGACCCCAAAACCCCAAAAATCCCCGAAATTGGGACCCCAAAGTCCCGCAAATTTGGGACACCAAACCCTCGAATATCCCCCAAATTTGAGACCCCAAAATCCCCCCTTGAACCCCAATTTTGGGACCCCCCAAAACCCCAAAATCCCCCAAATTTGGGATCCCAAAACCTCTTCTTGAACCCCAAATTTGGGACCCCAAAACCCCCAAACTCCCCGAAATTGGGACCCCAAAATCCCCCAAATCTGAGACCCCCAAAACCCCAAAAATCCCCAAATTTGATACCCCAAAAACCCCAAAATCCCCCAAATTTGGGATCCCAAAATCCCCAAAAATCCCGAAAATTGAGACCCCCAAAACCCCAAAATCCCCCAAATTTGGGACCCCCCCAAAATCCCCAAAAATTGGGACCCAAAAATCCCCAAAATTTAAACCCCAAAAAACCCCAAAAATCCCCAAAATTGGGACCCCGAAAAACCCCAAAAATCCCCAAAATCGGGATCTCAAAACCCCAAAAATCCCCAAATTTGAGACCCCAAAAACCCCAAAATCCCCCAAATTTGGGACCCCCCGAAAATCCCCAAAAATTGGCACCCCAAAATCTCCAAATTTGGGACCCAAAATCCCCAAAATTTGGCAGCCAAAAACCCCAAAATCCCCCAAATTTGGGACCCCAAAATCCCCCCTTAAACCCCAATTTTGGGACTCCAAAATCTCCAAATTTGGAATCTCCCAAAAACCCAAAATGCCCCAAATTTGAGACCCCAAAAACCCCAAAAATCCCCAAAATTGGGACCCCAAAAAACCCCAAAAATCCCCAAATTTGGGACCCCAAAATCCCCCCTTGAACCCCAATTTTGCGACCCCAAAATCTCCAAATTTGGAATCTCCCAAAAACCCAAAATGCCCCAAATTTGGGATCCCCCAAATCCTCCCTGGGACCCCCCAAAATCCCCCAAATTTGAGACCCCAAAAACCCCAAAAATCCCCAAAATTTAAACCCCAAAAAACCCAAAAATCCCCAAAATTGGGACCCCAAAAACCCCAAAATCCCCAAATTTGGGACCCCCCCAAAATCCCCAAAAATTGGGACCCAAAAATCCCCAAAATTTAAACCCCAAAAAACCCCAAAAATCCCCAAAATTGGGACCCCGAAAAACCCCAAAAATCCCCAAAATTGGGATCTCAAAACCCCAAAAATCCCCAAATTTGAGACCCCAAAAACCCCAAAATCCCCCAAATTTGGGACCCCCCGAAAATCCCCAAAAATTGGGACCCCAAAATCTCCAAATTTGGGACCCAAAATCCCCAAAAATTGGGACCCAAAAACCCCAAAATCCCCCAAATTTGGGACCCCAAAATCCCCCCTTGAACCCCAATTTTGGGACCCCAAAATCTCCAAATTTGGAATCTCCCAAAAACCCAAAATGCCCCAAATTTGGGATCCCCCAAATCCTCCCCGGGACCCCCCAAAATCCCCAAATTTGAGACCCCAAAAACCCCAAAAATCCCCAAAATTTAAACCCCAAAATCCCCCCTTGAACCCCAAATTTGGGACCCCAAAAACCCCAAAATCCCCCAAATTTAAACCCCGAAAAACCCCAAAAATCCCCAAATTTGAGACCCCAAAAACCCCAAAATCCCCCAAATTTGGGACCCCCCGAAAATCCCCAAAAATTGGGACCCCAAAATCCCCAAATTTGAGACCCAAAATCCCCAAAATTTGGCAGCCCAAAAACCCCAAAATCCCCCAAATTTGGGACCCCAAAATCCCCCCTTGAACCCCAATTTTGGGACCCCAAAATCTCCAAATTTGGAATCTCCCAAAAACCCAAAATGCCCCAAATTTGAGACCCCAAAAACCCCAAAAATCCCCAAAATTGGGACCCCAAAAAACCCCAAAAATCCCCAAAATTGGGACCCCAAAAAACCCCAAAATCCCCAAATTTGGGACCCCAAAACCCCAAAAATCTCCAAAATTCAGGACCACAAAACTCCAAAATTCCCCCAAATTTGAGACCCCAAAAACCCCAAATTTGGGATCCCCCAAATCCTCCCCGGGACCCCCCAAAATCCCCAAAATTTGAGACCCCAAAAACCCCAAAAATCCCCAAAATTGGGATCCCAAAAAACCCAAAAATCCCCAAATTTTGGGACCCCAAAACCCCAAAATCCCCCAAATTTGGGACCCCCCCCAAATCCCCAAAAATTGGGACCCCAAAATCCCCAAAAATCCCCAAATTTTAAACCCCAAAAAACCCCAAAAATCCCCAAAATTGGGACCCCGAAAAACCCCAAAAATCCCCAAAATCGGGATCTCAAAACCCCAAAAATCCCCAAATTTGAGACCCCAAAAACCCCAAAATCCCCCAAATTTGGGACCCCCCCAAAATCCCCAAAAATTGGGACCCCAAAATTTCCAAATTTGGGACCCAAAATCCCCAAAATTTGGCAGCCCAAAAACCCCAAAATCCCCCAAATTTGGGACCCCAAAATCCCCCCTTGAACCCCAATTTTGGGACCCCAAAATCTCCAAATTTGGAATCTCCCCCAAAAACCCAAAATGCCCCAAATTTGGGATCCCCCAAAACCACCCCGGGACCCCCAAAAATCCCCAAATTTGAGACCCCAAAAACCCCAAAAATCCCCAAAATTGGGACCCCAAAAAACCCAAAAATCCCCAAATTTTGGGACCCCAAAACCCCAAAAATCCCCAAATTTGGGACCCCAAAATCCCCAAAAATTGGGACCCCAAAATCCCCAAAAATCCCCAAAATTTAAACCCCAAAAAACCCCAAAAATCCCCAAAATTGGGACCCCGAAAAAGCCCAAAAATCCCCAAAATTTGGATCTCAAAACCCCAAAAATCCCCAAATTTGAGACCCCAAAAACCCCAAAATCCCCCAAATTTGGGACCCCCCGAAAATCCCCAAAAATTGGGACCCCAAAATCTCCAAATTTGGGACCCAAAATCCCCAAAATTTGGCAGCCCAAAAACCCCAAAAATCCCCAAATTTGGGACCCCAAAATCCCCCCTTGAACCCCAATTTTGGGACTCCAAAATCTCCAAATTTGGAATCCCCCAAAAACCCAAAATGCCCCAAATTTGGGATGCCTCAAAACCTCCCCGGGACCCCCCAAAATCCCCAAATTTGAGACCCCAAAAACCCCAAAAATCCCCAAAATTGGGACCCCAAAAAACCCCAAAATCCCCCAAATTTGAGACCCCAAAACCCCAAAAATCTCCGAAATTCAGGACCACAAAACTCCAAAATTCCCCCAAATTTGAGACCCCAAAAACCCCAAAAATCCCAAAAATTTAATCCCCAAAAAACCCAAAAATCCCCAAAATTGGGACCCCAAAAACCCCAAAATCCCCCAAATTTGGGACCCCCCCAAAATCCCCAAAAATTGGGACCCCAAAATCCCCAAAAATCCCCAAAATTTAAACCCCAAAAAACCCCAAAAATCCCCAAAATTGGGACCCCGAAAAACCCCAAAAATCCCCAAAATCGGGATCTCAAAACCCCAAAAATCCCCAAATTTGAGACCCCAAAAACCCCAAAATCCCCCAAATTTGGGACCCCCCCAAAATCCCCAAAAATTGGGACCCCAAAATCCCCAAATTTGGGACCCAAAATCCCCAAAATTTGGCAGCCAAAAACCCCAAAATCCCCCAAATTTGGGACCCCAAAATCCCCCCTTAAACCCCAATTTTGGGACTCCAAAATCTCCAAATTTGGAATCTCCCCCAAAAACCCAAAATGCCCCAAATTTGGGATCCCCCAAAACCACCCTGGGACCCCCCAAAATCCCCCAAATTTGAGACCCCAAAAACCCCAAAAATCCCCAAATTTGGGACCCCAAAACCCCAAAAATCTCCGAAATTCAGGACCACAAAACTCCAAAATTCCCCCAAATTTGAGACCCCAAAATCCCCAAAATTTGGGATCCCCCAAATCCTCCCCGGGACCCCCCAAAATCCCCCAAATTTGAGACCCCAAAAACCCCAAAAATCCCCAAAATTTAAACCCCAAAATCCCCCCTTGAACCCCAAATTTGGGACCCCAAAAACCCCAAAATCCCCCAAATTTAAACCCCGAAAAACCCCAAAAATCCCCAAATTTGAGACCCCAAAAACCCCAAAAATCCCCAAATTTGAGACCCCAAAATCCCCAAATCGAAGGAATTTTTAGGGAAAAAATTTGAGACTTTGGGAGCACCTTGGAGGAAAAAATTTGTAAAATTCGAGAATTTTGCGAGGAATTTTGGTGGAAAAATTGAAAACTTTCGGGGTTTGTGGGGGAATTTTTTGAGTTTTGGGGAAATTTGGGGATTTTTGAGGGATTTTTTTTGGTTTTTTTATTTTCTTTTTCTCATTTTTTTCTTTTTTTTTTGGATTTTTTTCGTCGCTTCCGGTTCCCCTCACGCCCTTTGGCTCCGCCCCCTCAGATCTCAGCCAATCGCTGCTTGAGTTGCTCCGTCAGGTGGGCGGGGCCAACCCCCGGCGCTTCCGGGTGGGCGTGGCCTCGCTGGACCCCGCCCACGCCGCCATCTTGTGCCGGGTGTTGGGTGACGTCATCGGCAGCCAATAAAAATGGAGAATGACCCAAAAATGGGCGTGGCTTGTTCTTTGTGGGGCGGGGCTTAAAAATTCCAAAACTTCCACAAAATTTTTTAAAATTTCTTTAATTTTTAATGAGTTTCTTCAAGATTTCCTTAAAATTACAGAATTTCGCTTAAGAATACCGGAAAGTCACCCGAAAACGCAAAAATAAATTCTGTTGGAAATTTATTTCAAATCACCCAAAATTTGCATAAAATTTGCATGAAATTTGCATAAAATTATAATATATTTTGCTTTTAAAGGAAAATGAACTCTACCTAAAATTCTGCCCAAATTAACAAAAAATTCAAAAGTTTTGCCTCAAAATTCACGAAAATCCCACAGGAAATCTCAAAATTTCACCCAAAATTTTGAAATTTGCGCAGAAATTTTTTGAAATTCCTATTTTCACCCCAAATTTTCCAAATCTTAACAAACTCCTTAAAAATGACCCCAAAACTACACAAAGTTTCTCAAAACCTGAATTTTTACCAAAATTCTCCAAAATTCCTGAAACATTCTGAATTTAACCTAAAAATGGCGGAAAAATTTTCAAAATTCCTGAGAATTAAAAAGCCAAAAATAATCATTCAAGCTTCCCCGAAATTTCCCAAAAATTCTTAAATTTTACATTAAAATTCTTAAAATTGTTACATTTTTTTAAAATCCCACAAAATTTCCTCCAAATTTCCTAAAAATTCCTAAAAAATCCCCCACATTTGTTCCAAAAATTCGCAATATTTCAACACAAAAAACCCCAAATTTTTAACACCGAAATTCCCAAATTTCAACCAAAAATTCCTCTAAAATTCCCCAAAAAATCAACAACTTTGCAAATTTCGACCAAAAATCCCCCAAAACTCCTCAAAATTTCCCGGAATTCCCAATTTTCTACCTCACATTCCTCAAAATTTCCGCATTTCCGCCCCCAAAAAAATTCCCCAAATTCCAAAACTGCAGATTCCCACTAAAAACGCGAAAATTCTTCTAAAAACCCAAATTTTCACCAAAATTTCTTATTTTTCCCCTGAAACTTCAAACGTTTGTAAAAAATTCCTAAAAAATTCCAAAAAATTCTTAAATTTCACCCAGAATTTTTTAAAATTCACCTGAGAATTTCTTCAAAATGCGCTGAAATGCCAAAAAAACCCCAAAATTCCGAGATTTTAACCAAGAAAAATGAGAAATATGAAAATCCACCAAATCTCACAAAGAGTCATCAAAAAATTCACTCAAATTCCCCAAAATTTCCCCGAAATTCCCAATTTTCCACCCAAAATTGCCCAAAATCCCCAAAATTCAAAAAATTTCCCCCAAAATCCCCAAGAAAAGCGAGACAAGTCCATATATGGTAAAGTGGGCGTGGCTTATTGGCGCCGTGGGCGGAGCCTGATCCGGATGGGGCCGTAGGGGCGGGGCTGCTCCAGCTTCAGCCAATGGGAGGCGCAGAGCTCTGCGGGGGCGGGGCTTGAGCCAAATACGGGGAAAGGGGGCGGAGCTTGGAGGGGTGGGGCTCAAGGGGGCGGGGCTTAAGTGAGGAAGGAGTGAGTGGGTGGGGATAAAGTGGGCGGGGCTTAACTGGATTGGTTTGAAAGTGGGTGGGGCTTAAAAGGAATTTTGGGCGGGGCCTAAAGAGGGAGGGGCTTAAAGGGGAAGGTTGAAAGTGGGCGGGGCTAAAGTAAGAATGGGGAAATGGGCGGGGCTTGGGTGGGTGGGGCCTGAAACAGATGGTATTAAGTGGGCGGGGCTTAAAGTGGGCGGAGCAAATAATAAGGTGTAAGGGGAGGGGATGGAAGTGGGCGTGGTTTAGGAAAAGTGGGCGTGGTTTAAAGGGGAAGAATTGAAAATGGGCGGGGCTGACATAAAAAAGGGGAATGGGCGTGGCTTAAAGTGGGAGGGGCTTAATGGGAATTTTAAAAGTGGGCGGGGCTTAAAGTGGGCGGGATTGAAAGGTAAAGAGGGAAGGGTTAAAATGGGCGTGGTCAAAGTGGGCGTGGCTAAGGGTTAGGGGGGTGGAGCTTAGAGGAGCAGGGCTGGGAAATGGGAGGGGCTTGGGTGGGTGGGGTTAAGTGGGAGGGGCTTCAGGGGGAAAAGTGGGAGGGGCTTAAAGTGGGTGGGGCTACAATTGCGTTTAAGTGGGTGGAGCTTAAGTGGGACGGGTGAAAAGTGGGTGGGGCTTAAAGGGGAGGAGCTTAAATGGTAAAGGATGAATGGGAATATTTTCAGTGGGCGTGGTTTAAAAAGAACTGGGCGTGGCTTAAAAGGGGTGGGGCTAAAACAGAAATAAGGAAATGGGCGGGGCTTGAGTGGGTGGAGCTTTGAAAATATGCAATTAAGTGGGTGTGCCTTAAAGTGGGCGGGGCTTAAATGGTATTGGAAAAGTGGGTGGGGCTTCAATTGGGTGGGGCTTGAATGTGAAATAAAGTGGGCGGGGCTTAAAGAGAATAGGTTAAAGGTGGGTGGGACTTAAACTCGGAGGAATTTGGGGCGGGGCTTAAAAAGGGCGGGGCTTAAAGTGGGTGGGGCTAAAACGGCAACAGGGTAAAGAGAAGGGGATTAAAGTGGGTGTGGCTTCAAGAGAGTGGGCGTGGCTTAACCGCAAGAGGGTGGGGCTTAAAAAGGGAAGAAGTAAAAGTGGGCGGGGCTAAAATAAGAATGAGGAAATGGGCGGGGCTTGAGTGGGCGGAGCTTTAATAAATGGAATTTCGGGGTAGGCCTTAAAGTGGGTGGGGCTTACATTTTATGAAAAAAGTGGGCGTGGCTCAGAGAAAATAGGGCGGGGCTTAAGGGGGAAGTGTTGAAAGGGGGTGGGGCTAAATCGGAAATGAGAAAATGGGCGGGGCTTGAGTGGGTGTGGCCTTCAGTGGGTGGGGCCTAAAAGGGTTAAGATAAAGTGGGCGGGACTTAAGGGAAATCAGTTAAAAGTGGGTGGGGACTCAATTATGCAAAATTTGGGGCGGGGCTTAGAGTGGGCGGGGTTTTAACGGAGTGGCCAAAAATGGTAGTTTAATGGGAGGGGCTTTAAATGGGCGTGGCTAAAGGAAAAGGGGCGTGGCCAAAGCTCACCCAGGCAGAGAGCAAAGGCCTGAGCCACTCGTGGGCGTGGCCAATCCGGGCCCAAGATGGCGCCAAGCTCCGCCCCCTCCGGGGCTTGGGCGTGGTCCAGGATCAGCCTGGGAGGGGGAGGGGAACAGGAAAAGAATTAATTAAAATAATTAATGGCAAAATTACAAAAAACAATCGTTAAAAACCGAACAAGTTCTAAAAACTGTTCTGAAAATTTCATTTAAAAAAATTGTGGAAAATTTTCTAAGAAAAAATTTCTGGGTAAATCTTTACAACACAGGTATTTAATAAATAAAGAAATACTTTTTAAATTATTCAAAATTTTAAGAATTAAAAATAAAAATCCTCCCAAAATTTCCCATAATTTCCAAACCTTCCCAGAAATTTAAAAAAAAAACCTGAAAATTTTGAAAAAAAGAAACCCATCCCCAAATCCCCAAAAAATCTAAAAACACACAAAGATTTCACTTATAATTTTGAAACAATTTGAAAATTCCTGAAAATACACTGAAAAATTTCAGAACTTTCAAAAAAAATCAAAAAGAAAATGCAAAAAAATAAAAAAGAAAATTAAAAAAAAAATTCGCTAAACACCCAAAAAAATTCAAATTTTTTCCTCAAATAGGTCAAAAATTCATAAAGCTAGCAAAAAACTTGAAAAGCTTGCAAAAAATCTGACATCAATTCCAGTAATTCCCAAAAATTACCCATTATTAAAAAAAAAAAAACCAGGAATTTCCACGCAAAAATCAAAAAATTGAGAAAAATTAGAAAGAAATTCCCCATGTTTTCAAAAAGAGCAGAAAAAAAAAACCCTTTTAAAAAATTCCCCGAAATTTCCCCTAAAACCTTCAAAATTTTCCCTTTAAAAGTAAAAAAATTCCCTTTGAAAAATTACCCTTAAAAATAAAAATAAAACCAAAAATTTTCATAAATTGTTTCGAAAAATACCCCAAAATTTTCCCGCTCTGGCCCGAAAAAATTCTTAAAATAAAAAAAAAAAAAATCCAAAATAAATAAATAAAAATAAAATTTTAAATAAAGAAATTACCCAAAATTCCTAAAATTTGCCCCAAATCGTTGTAAAAATTTTTAAAAATCACCAAAATTTTCCCAAAAATACGAAAAATTTCCCAAAAATTCCCCAAAATTCCGGAAGGTTCCGGCCCCACCTCCTGAGGTCGATGGGCGGAGCCTCCGGAAGCTCCGGGAGAAGCTCGGGGGGCGGAGCCGGAAGTGGGGGGATGCTGTGGGAGGAGTCACAACGTTAGGCCACGCCCCCTTCCCCAAAACCACGCCCCCTTCTTAAAACCATACCTCCCATTGAAATTCGTGTCGCTGTCCCTTTAAATGACGTCACTTCCGGGTTTAGCTCCCCCCACTTTCAACATTATTCCCAATATTTTTTCTTTTTTAATTTTTTTTTCCCCTGGTTTTATAACCCACTTCCTGTTTATGCCCCACCCACTTCCGGCCGCCATTTTGTCTCGGATTTTTTTTCACTCTGCTTTTAAAATTTGTCCCAAATTTGTCAAAATTTCCCCCAAATTTTGAATTTTATGGAATTTTCCACCACATTTAACCCCAATTTTCCCTCTAATTCCATTTCCGGTCCCGTCTCGTAAGGCCACGCCCACTTCCGGTTCCTGTGGCCGCCATTTTGTCTCGGATTTTTTTTCACTCTGCTTTTAAAATTTGTCCCAAATTTGTCAAAATTTCCCCCAAATTTTGAATTTTATGGAATTTTCAACCACATTTAACCCCAATTTTCCCTCTAATTCCATTTCCGATCCCGTCTCGTAAGGCCACGCCCACTTCCGGTTCCTGCGGCCGCCATTTTGTCCCAGCTTCTTTCTCTTATTTTAAATTTGTCCCAAAAGAGTCAAAATTTCCCCCAAATTTTGAATTTTTTGGAATTTTTCTCCACTTTTAATCCTAATTTTGTCCTAAATTGGATTTCCAATCCAACACTAAAAAAATTTAAATAATCTAACGCTTAGGCCCCGCCCACTTTTGGTTGTTGTGGCCGCCATTTTGTCAAAGATTTTTTCAATTTTTCTTGAAATTTTCAAGAAAAATCGCCCAAATTTCCCCAAAACTTTGACAATTTTGAATTTTTTTTATTTTTCCTCCATTTTTAACCCAATCCTGCTTCTAATTCCACTCCTTCTAAAATCCTCAACACTTAAAAATTATTTTTAATCACTTCCTGTTGGGGCCCCACCCACTTCCGGTCCCTGTGGCAGCTTCCGGCCGCCATTTTGTCCCGGATTTCTTTCACATTTTCTTTCAAATTTAACTAAAATTTTCCCAAATTTTCCCCAATTTTCCCAAAAATTTCAAACATTTTGGCGATTTTCTACAATTTCCTCCCTTTTTTGGTCCAAACTTCACCATTTTGAGAATTCCAAGCACTTCCTGGTTAAGCCCCGCCCACTTCCGGGTTCTGTGGCAGCTTCCGGCCGCCATTTTGTGCCGGATTTCTTTCACATTTTCTTAAAAATTCCACCAAAAATCGCCGAAATTTTACCAAAATTTCAAAAATTTTGCCAATTTTATTCGTGTTTTTTGCTTAATCTTATAATTTTGTGAGTCCCCAGAACTTCCTGTTTAAGCCCCGCCCACTTCCGGGTTATGTGGCAGCTTCCGGCCGCCATTTTGTGCCGGATTTTTTTCACATTTTCTTCAAAATTTAACCAAAAATCGACAAAATTTTCCCAAATTTTCAGCGATTTTTTGGAATTTTTCATATTTCGCGCCCCAAATTCCTCTTCCGGTTTAATTTGGATAATTTTAGGGTGATTTTCAGGCACTTCCGGGTTTGGCCACGCCCATTCCTGGGTTAGGCCACGCCCCCACCTCGGCTCCTCCTCCAGCGGCTCCAGGGAAATCTCTGGGGGGGGGGAGGGGAAAAATCAGCGACAAAATTCACAAAATTTCAATTAAAATCCCCAAATTTTAACCCAAATCCCCAAATCTTCCCTAAAATTTCCCAATTTCCTCAAAAAATTCCAAAATTTCCCAAATTTTCCCCAAAATTTCTCCCTATAAAAATCTCACTTTTTACCTAAATAACCAAATTATGTCCAAATTGCGATTTATTTTTTATAAAATTTCCACAAAATTCTAAATTTTCTTGAAAAACCTTAAGTTTGCTTTGAAATTCATAAATTTGTTCAAATTTCATACTTTTTCTTTAAAAATTTCCAAAATAAATTCCACTAAAACAAAAAAAAAAAATTCAGATAACCAAAATATCCCCAAAATTTTTCTAAAATTTCCAAAAAATGATAAAATAAACTTTTCAAACACAAAAAATAGAAAAAAAGTCAAAAATTTTTTTGTTTTCCCCTATTTTTAAAAAAAATCTCAAAATTTTACCACAAAAATTGAAAGAACCCAAAACACAAAAATTTTTCCCAAATTTCGTCCGAAATTGCAAGAAAAATCTCCAAAAATTTTAAATTTTCCCCTGAAAATTCCAACATTGTTGCAAAAATTCCCAATATTTTTAATCCCCAAATATTCCTAAAAATAAAAAAAAATCCTCAGAATCCCCCAAATTTAACCCCAAATTTTCCCAAAATTCCTGAAAATTTCCCAAATTTTACCCAAAAATTTCCATTTTCCATAAATTCTCCCAAAAATCCTCAAAAGTTCCTCTTTCCCCTTCAAATTTAAAAAAAATTCTCAAAAACTACAAAAATGTCCCAAATTTCATAAAGAATTTTTTAAAAAATCAAAAATTTCTGAAAAATTTCCTTAAAAATTCCCCAAAATTTTCCCAGAAATTCCAAATTTTGCCCAAATTTTCCAAAATTTTATATTTTTTCCCCAAAATTTGCTCACTGAGAAATGTCACAAAAAACTACAAACATTTCCTAAGTTAAATAAAAAATTTCAAAAAAAACCACAAAAATTTTTCCGAATTTTTTTTTAAATTCTCAAAATTTCCCCAAAAGTGGCAAAAATTTCGCCAGAAATTTTAGATTTTTCCCTAATTTTCAAATTTTTCCCCAAAATTTGCTCGCCAAAAAATGTCACAAAAAACTACAAAAATTTCCTAAATTTTTTAAAAAGCTACAAAAAAAATGAAAAATTCTCCTAAAATTTCCTTTAAAGTTTGCAAAATTTCCCCCAAAATTCCAAATTTTGGCCAAATTTCCCCAAAATTTTTTAAATGTTCCCCAAAATTTGCTCACCAAAAAATGTCACAAAAAACTACCAAAAAATTTCTTAAATTTTATAAAAAAATTGTTTTTAATTTTCCCAAAGCTTTCTTTAAAATTCCCCAAATTTCCCCAAAATTTCCAAATTTTCCCCAAATTTCCCCCAAATTTTTAAAATGTTCCCCAAATTTTGTTCACCAAAAAAAGGCACCAAAAACTACAAAAATTTCCTAAATTTTATTAAAAATTTTTTTTAAAATCCCCAAAATTTCCTTTAAAATTCCCCAAATTTCCCCAAAAATTCCAAATTTTCTCAAATTTTCCCCAAAATTTTTTAAATGTTCCCCAAAATTTGTTCACCAAAAAATGTAACAAAAAACTACAAAAATTTCCTAAATTTAAATAAATTAAATGTTATTAAAAACTTCTAAAAAAATTACCCAAAAAATTCTTAAAATTTTCAAAATTTCCCCCAAAATTCCAAATTTTCCCAAAATTTTCCCAAAATTTTCCCAAAATTTTAAAATTTTTCCTCAAAATTTCCTTACCGGAGCTGGGGGGGGGCAGGCTCGGCTCCAGCGCCTCCCGCAGGACCTGGCGGAGAAATTTGGGGCAAAATCCCAAAAATTCGGGAAAAAATTGGAAAATTTGGGGCAAAAATTTGGAATATTTGGGATTTTTGGGCTCAGGAAATTCGGGAATTTGGGGGATTTCAGAAATTTTGGGAATTTGGGAATTTTGGGCTCAGGAATTTTGGAAATTTGGGAATTTTGGAATTTGGGATTTTGGGATTTTTTGGGCTCAGAAATTCAAGAATTTTGGGAATTTGGGAATTTTTGAGAATTTGGGAGTTTTTGGATTTGGGAATTTTGGGATTTTGGGATTTTTGGGCTCAGAAATTTGGGAATTTCAGGAATTTGGGAATTTCAGGAATTTGGGAATTTTAGGAATTTGAGATTTTTGGCTCAGAAATTCAGGAATTTTGGGAATTTGAGAATTTCTGAGAATTTGGGATTTTTGGGCTCATGAATTCAGGAATTTTGGGAATTTTGGGATTTGGGATTTTGGCATTTTTGGGCTCAGAAATTCAGGAATTTTGGTAATTTGGGAATTTTGGAATTTTGGGATTTTGGCATTTTTGGGCTCAGGAATTTTGGGAATTTTGGTATTTTGGGGTTTGGGAATTTTTGAGAATTTGGGAGTTTTTGGATTTGGGAATTTTGGGATTTTGGGATTTTTGGGCTCAGAAATTTGGGAATTTCAGGAATTTGGGAATTTTAGGAATTTGAGATTTTTGGCTCAGAAATTCAGGAATTTTGGGAATTTGAGAATTTCTGAGAATTTGGGATTTTTGGGCTCATGAATTCAGGAATTTTGGGAATTTTGGGATTTGGGATTTTGGGATTTTTTGGGCTCAGAAATTCAGGAATTTTGGGAATTTGGGAATTTTGGAATTTTGGGATTTTGGCATTTTTGGGCTCAGGAATTTTGGGAATTTTGGTATTTTGGGGTTTGGGATTTTTGGGCTCAGGAAATTCAGGAATTTTGGGAATTTTAGAATTTCTGAGAATTTGGGATTTTGGGATTTTTGGCCTCAGAAATTCAGGAATTTTGAGAATTTGGGAATTTTGGGATTTGGGATTTTTTGGCTCAGAAAATTCAGGAATTTTGGGAATTTGAGAATTTCTGAGAATTTGGGATTTTGGGGCTCAGAAATTCGGGAATTTTGGGATTTGGGATTTTGGGATTTTTGGGCTCAGGAAATTCAGGAATTTTGGGAATTTGGGAATTTTGGGGAATTTGAGATTTTGGCATTTTTGGGCTCAGGATTTCAGGAATTTTGGGAATTTTGGGATTTGGGATTTCAAGATTTTTTGGGCTCAGAAATTCAGGAATTTTGGGAATTTGGGAATTTTTGAGAATTTGGGATTTTTGCGCTCAGGAAATTCAGGAATTTTGGGAATTTGAGAATTTTGGGATTTGGGATTTTGGGATTTTTGGGCTCAAGAAATTCAGGAATTTTGGGATTTTGGCCTTTTTGGGCTCAGGAATTTTGGGAATTTTGGAATTTTGGGATTTGGGATTTCGGGATTTTTGGACTCAGAAATTCAGGAATTTTGGGAATTTTGGGATTTGGGATTTTGGGATTTTTTGGGCTCAGGAATTTCGGGAATTTTGGGAATTTGGGAATTTTGGAGTTTTTGGGATTTGGGGAATTTTGGGATTTGGGATTTTGGGATTTTTTGGGCTCAGAAATTCAGGAATTTTGGGAATTTTGGGATTTTGGGGTTTTGGAATTTTTGGGCTCAGAAATTCAGGAATTTTTGGAATTTGAGACTCTGGGATTTTGGGATTTTTGGGCTCAGGAAATTCAGGAATTTTGGGATTTGGGATTTTGGGATTTTTTGGCTCAGGAATTTTGGGAATTTTGGGATTTGGGATTTTGGGATTTTTTGGGCTCAGAAATTCAGGAATTTTGGGAATTTGAGAATTTTTGAGAATTTGTGATTTTTGGCCTCAGGAATTTCGGGAATTTGGGGATTTGTGAATTTTGGGATTTGGGATTTCGGGATTTTCTGGGCTCAAGAAATTCAGGAATTTTGGGATTTTGGCCTTTTTGGGCTCAGGAATTTTGGGAATTTGGGAATTTCGGGATTTGGGATTTTGGGATTTTTGGGCTCAGAAATTCAGGAATTTTGGGAATTTGAGAATTTTGAGAATTTGGGATTTTTTGGCTCAGAAATTCAGGAATTTTGGGAATTTTGGGATTTTGGGGTTTTGGAATTTTTGGGCTCAGAAATTCAGGAATTTTTGGAATTTGAGACTCTGGGATTTTGGGATTTTTGGGCTCAGAAATTCAGGAATTTCGGGAATTTGGGAATTTTAGAATTTTGGGATTTGGGGATTTTTTGGGCTAAGGAATTTTGGGATTTGGGATTTTGGGATTTTTTGGGCTCAGAAATTCAGGAATTTTGGGAATTTGAGAATTTCTGAGAATTTGGGATTTTTGCGCTCAGGAAATTCAGGAATTTTGGGAATTTGAGAATTTTGGGATTTGGGATTTTGGGATTTTTGGGCTCAAGAAATTCAGGAATTTTGAGATTTTGGCCTTTTTGGGCTCAGGAATTTTGGGAATTTTGGAATTTTGGGATTTGGGATTTCGGGATTTTTGGACTCAGAAATTCAGGAATTTTGGGAATTTTGGGATTTGGGATTTTGGGATTTTTTGGGCTCAGGAATTTCGGGAATTTTGGGAATTTGGGAATTTTGGAGTTTTTGGGATTTGGGGAATTTTGGGATTTGGGATTTTGGGATTTTTTGGGCTCAGAAATTCAGGAATTTTGGGAATTTGAGAATTTTTGAGAATTTGTGATTTTTGGCCTCAGGAATTTCGGGAATTTGGGGATTTGTGAATTTTGGGATTTGGGATTTCGGGATTTTCTGGGCTCAGAAATTCAGGAATTTTGGGAATTTGGGAATTTTGGAGTTTTTGGGATTTGGGGAATTTTGGGATTTGGAATTTTGGGATTTTTGGCCTCAGGAATTTTGGGAATTTTGGGAATTTTGGAATTTGAGGAATTTCCCACCTCCACCTCGCTGGGCAGCTCCGTGATTGGCTCCTCCTCCTCGGGTGGGCGTGGCCGGGGGCGGGGCCGGGCACAGAGAGCCCAAAGGAGCTGCAGGGGAGGGGGGAGGGGCCCTGGAAAAGGGGCGGGGTCAGAAAATCCCCGAAAATTCCCGGAAATTCCGGAAAATTTGGGGGGAAAATTGGGGGAAATTTTGGGGTAAAATTTGGGAAATTTTGGGGTAAAATTGGGGAAAAATTTGGGGATTTGGGGGTAAAGTTTGGGAAATTTGGGGGTAAAATTGGGGGAAAGTTTGGGGGATATTGGGGTAAAATTTGGGAAATTTTGGGGGAAATTGGAGGGTTTTTGGGGGAAAATTGGGGGAAAAATTGGGGGTTTTTGGGGTAAACTTGGGGCAAAGTTTGAGGGGTTTGGGGGAAAATTTGGGAAATTTTGGGGTAAAATTGGAGGAAAGTTTGGGGGTTTTTGGGGTAAAATTTGGGAAATTTTGGGGGAAAATTTGGGAAATTTTGGGGGAAAATTGGGGGAAGTTTGGGGTAAAATTCTGGAAAATTTTGGGGGAAAATTTGGGGGTTTTTGGGGTAAAATTTGAGGTAAATTTTGTTTTTTTTTGGGGCAGATTTTGGGGTAAAATTGGGGGAAAGTTTGGGGGATTTTGGGGTAAAATTTGAGGTAAATTTTGGGTTTTTTGGGGCAGATTTTGGGGTAAAATTGGGGGAAAGTTTGGGGGATTTTGGGGTAAAATTTGGGAAATTTTGGGGGAAAATTGGGGGAAATTGGAGGGTTTTTGGGGTAAAATTGGGGGAAAATTTGAGGGGTTTTGGGGGAAAATTGGGGGAAAATTTAGAGGTTTTTGGGGGAAAATTTGGGAAATTTTGGGGTAAAATTGGAGGAAAAATTTGGGGATTTTGGGGTAAAATTTGGGAAATTTGGGGGAAAATTTGGGAAATTTTGGGGGAAAATTGGGGGAAGTTTGGGGTAAAATTCTGGAAAATTTTGGGGGAAAATTTGGGGGTTTTTGGGGTAAAATTTGAGGTAAATTTTGGGGTTTTTTGGGGCAGATTTTGGGGTAAAATTGGGGGAAAGTTTGGGGGATTTTGGGGTAAAATTTGGGAAATTTTGGGGGAAAATTGGGGGAAATTGGAGGGTTTTTGGGGTAAAATTGGGGGAAAATTTGAGGGGTTTTGGGGGAAAATTGGGGGAAAATTTAGAGGTTTTTGGGGGAAAATTTGGGAAATTTGGGGGTAAAATTGGAGGAAAAATTTGGGGATTTTGGGGTAAAATTTGGGAAATTTGGGGGTAAAATTTGGGAAATTTTGGGGGAAAATTGGGGGAAGTTTGGGGTAAAATTCTGGAAAATTTTGGGGGAAAATTTGGGGGTTTTTGGGGTAAAATTTGAGGTAAATTTTGGGTTTTTTTGGGGCAGATTTTGGGGTAAAATTGGGGTAAAGTTTGGGGGATTTTGGGGTAAAATTTGAGGTAAATTTTGGGTTTTTTTGGGGCAGATTTTGGGGTAAAATTGGGGGAAAATTTGGGGGATTTTGGGGTAAAATTTGGGAAATTTTGGGGGAAAATTGGGGGAAATTGGAGGGTTTTTGGGGTAAAATTGGGGGAAAATTTGAGGGGTTTTGGGGGAAAATTGGGGGAAAATTTAGAGGTTTTTGGGGAAATTTTGGGGTAAAATTGGAGGAAAAATTTGGGGATTTTGGGGTAAAATTTGGGAAAATTGGGGGTAAAATTGGGGGAAAATTTGGGGTTTCTTGGGGGAAATTTGAGATAAATGTTGGGGTTTTTGGGCCAGATTTTGGGGTAAATTTCGGGGTAAATTTTGGGGGAAATTTGAGGGTTTTTGGGGTAAATTTTGGGGTAAATCTGGGGGTTTTTGGGGTAAATTTTAGGGAATTTAGGAATAAATTTGCGACACATTTTGGGGTAAATTTGGAGGTTTAGGGGGGAGATTTTGGGGTAAATTTGGGGGTAAATTTGGGGTTTTTTGGGGTAAATTTTAGGGAATTTAGGGATAAAGTTGTGACACTTTTTGGGGTAAATTTGGGGGTTTGGGGGTAAATTTTGGGCTAAGTTTTGGGGTAAATTTGAGGGGTTTTGGGGTAAATTTTGGGGTAAAATTTAGGGAATTTAGGGATAAATTTGCGACACATTTTGGGGTAAATTTGGGAGGTTTTGGGGCAGATTTTGGGGGATTTTTGGGGTGGTTTTAGGGTAATTTTGGGGTATATTTGGGGTCGATTCTGGGGCATTTCTGGGGTGAATTTTGGGGTGATTTTGGGGTAAATCTGGGGCATTTTTGGGGTGATCTTGGGGTAATTTTAGGGTATTTTTGAGGTGAATTTTGGGGTGATCTTGGGGTGAATTTTGGGACATTTTAGGGGTGGATTTTGGGGTGAAGATTGAGGCATTTTTGGGGTGATCTTGGGGTAATTTTTGGGGTATTTTTGGGGCATTTTTGGGGTGATTTTGGGGTGGATTTTGGTGCATTTTTGGGGTGGATTTTGGGGCATTTTTTGGGTGATTTTGGTGCATTTTTGGGGCGATTTTGGGACGATTTTGGGGTGATTTTGTGGCATTTTTGGGGTGATTTTTGGGGTGACTTTGGGGTATTTTTGGGGTGATTTTTGGGACGATTTTGGGGTGATTTTGGGGCATTTTTGGGGTGGATTTTGGGGTGATTTGGGGGTTTTTGGGTGCCACCGGTGCAGGCCGTGTCCAGCAGCTCCCTCGGGCGGCGGCGCCGGGGCAGCTCCAGGGGCTCCTGGGGGTCAAAGGTCACACAGGGGTCACTCGGGGGTCACCTGGGGTCACGCAAGGTCACTTAGAGGTCACTTCTGGGTCATTTTCGTACCATTTTTGGGCCAATTTTTGGCGATTTTGAGTCATTTTCGGGTCACTTTGGGCTGGTGGTCGCTCATTGGCCACTCCAGGTGAGTTTGGGCCATTTTTGGTTCATTTTTGGGTCATTTTTGGGTCATTTTTGGGCCATTTTTGGGTCATTTTTGGGCCATTTTTGGGTCATTTTTGGGCCATTTTTTAACCATTTTTTCACAGTTTTTGGCCATTGGTCACTCAGGGTCATTTTTGTGCCATTTTTGGGTCGTTTTTGCCCGTTTTTTTCTCAGTTTTCGGCCCATTTTTCACCATTTTTGGGTCACTGGTCACCCATTGGTCACTCAGGGTCATTTTTGGGTCAATTTTGGGTCATTTTTGGCCATTTTTGGGCCTTTTTTTAACCGTTTTTTCACAGTTTTTGGCCATTGGTCACTCAGTGGTCACTCAGGGGCCATTTTGGGTCATTTTTGGCCATTTTTGGGCCTTTTTTTTCCATTTTTTCACAGTTTTTGGCCATGGGTCACTCAAGGTCATTTTTGGGTCATTTTTGCCCATTTTTTCTCGGTTTTCGGCCCATTTTTCACCATTTTTGGGTCACTGGTCACTCATTGGTCACTCAGGGTCATTTTGGGTCATTTTTGGGTCATTTTTGGCCATTTTTGGGCCGTTTATTTTCCATTTTTTCCCAGTTTTTGGCCATTGGTCACTCAGGATCATTTTTGGGTCATTTTTTGGCCTTTTTTGGGCCGTTTTTTTCTCAGTTTTCGGCCCATTTTTCACCATTTTTGGATCAGTGGTCACTCATTGGTCACTCAGGGTCATTTTTGGGTCATTTTTGGGTCATTTTTGGGCCATTTTTGGGCCATTTTGGATCTCTGGTCACTCAGGGTCATTTTTGGGGCCATTTTGGGGCCAATTTGGGGAATTTTTTTGTCATTTTTGGGTCATTTTGGGTCAGTGGTCACTCATTGGTCACTCAGGGTCATTTTTGGGCCATTTTGGGTCAATTTTGGGCCATTTTTTGGCCACTTTTTCACCATTTTTTGGCCATCGGTCACTCACGGTCAGTGGTCACTCATTGGTCACTCAGGGTCATTTTTGGGTCATTTTTTGCCATTTTTGGGCCGTTTTTTAACCATTTTTTCACAGTTCTTGGCCATTGGTCACTCAAGATCATTTTTGGGTCATTTTGGGGTCATTTTTGGGCCATTTGGTGCCATTTTTTGCCCTTTTTTGGCTGTTTTTCCCCATTTTTGGGCCATTGGTCACCCATTGGTCACTCAGGATCATTTTGGGTCATTTTTGGGTTATTTTTGGCCATTTTTGGGCCTTTTTTTCCCATTTTTTCTCAGTTTTTGGCCATTGGTCACTCAGGATCATTTTTGGGTCATTTTTTGGCCTTTTTTGGGCCGTTTTTTTCTCAGTTTTCGGCCCATTTTCCACCATTTTTGGGTCAGTGGTCACTCATTGGTCACTCAGGGCCATTTTTTGGCCATTTTTTCACCATTTTTTGGCCATCGGTCACTCACGGTCAGTGGTCACTCATTGGTCACTCAGGGTCATTTTTGGGCCGTTTTTTCCCCAATTTTGGGGCCGTTTTTCACCATTTTTCATCATTTTTTTGGCCATTGGTCACTCAGTGGTCACTCAGGGTCATTTTTGGCCATTTTTGGGCCGTTTTTTCCCCATTTTTTTGCCGCTTTTTTGGCCACTTTTAGGTCAGTGGTCATCCTTGGTCACTCAGGGTCATTTTGGGCCATTTTTGGGCCATTTTTTAAAAATTTTTTCACAGTTTTTGGCCATTGGTCACTCAGAGGTCAGTGATCACTCAGGGTCATTTTTGGGTCATTTTGGGCCATTTTTGGGCCGTTTTTTATGAATTTTTTCACAGTTTTTGGCCATTGGTCACCCATTGGTCACTCAGGGGCCATTTTGGGTCATTTTGGGTCATTTTTGGGCCATTTGGTGCCATTTTTTTGCCCTTTTTTGGCCATTTTTTCCCATTTTTGGGCCATTGGTCACCCATTGGTCACTCAGGATCATTTTGGGTCATTTTTGGGTCATTTTTGGCCATTTTTGGGCCGTTTATTTTCCATTTTTTCCCAGTTTTTGACCATTGGTCACTCACTGGTCACTCATTGGTCACTCTGGGTCATTTTGGGTCATTTTTGGCCATTTTTTGGGCCATTTTTGGGCCATTTTTTAACCATTTTTTCTCAGTTTTTGGCCATTGGTCACTCATTGGTCACTCTGGGTCATTTTTGTGCCATTTTTGGGTCATTTTTGCCCGTTTTTTTCTCAGTTTTCGGCCCATTTTTCACCATTTTTGGGTCACTGGTCACCCATTGGTCACTCAGGGTCATTTTTGGGTCATTTTGGGGTCATTTTTGGGTCATTTTTGGCCATTTTTGGGCCTTTTTAAACCAATTTTTCCCAGTTTTTGGCCATTGGTCACTCAGGGTCATTTTTGGGTCATTTTGGGGTCATTTTTGGGTCATTTTTGGCCATTTTTGGGCCGTTTTTTTCCCCATTTTTTCTCAGTTTTTGACCATTGGTCACTCACTGGTCACTCATTGGTCACTCAGGGGTCATTTTGGGTCATTTTTGGGCCATTTTTGGGCCTTTTTTTAACCATTTTTTCTCAGTTTTTGGCCATTGGTCACTCATTGGTCACTCTGGGTCATTTTTGTGCCATTTTTGGGTCATTTTTTTGCCATTTTTGGGCCTTTTTTTAACCGTTTTTTCACAGTTTTTGGCCATTGGTCACTCAGTGGTCACTCAGGGGCCATTTTGGGTCATTTTTGGCCATTTTTGGGCCTTTTTTTTCCATTTTTTCACAGTTTTTGGCCATGGGTCACTCAAGGTCATTTTTGGGTCATTTTTGCCCATTTTTTCTCGGTTTTTGACCCATTTTTTCACCATTTTTGGGTCACTGGTCACCCATTGGTCACTCAGGGTCATTTTGGGTCATTTTTGGGTCATTTTTGGGTCATTTTTGGCCATTTTTGGGCCTTTTTTTAAACCAATTTTTCACAGTTTTTGGCCATTGGTCACTCAGTGGTCACTCAGGGGCCATTTTGGGTCATTTTTGGGTCATTTTTGGGTCATTTTTGGCCATTTTTGGGCCTTTTTTAAACCATTTTTTCCCAGTTTTTGGCCATTGGTCACTCAGGGTCATTTTTGGGTCATTTTTAGCCATTTTTGGGTCATTTTGGGGTCATTTTTGGCCATTTTTTCCCCACTTTTTCCCCATTTTCCCTCAGTTTTCGGCCCTCGGTCACCCATTGGTCCCCCCCGGGGCCACCGTCCCTCCGGGCTCTCCCATTGGTCGCTCACCCTGACCGCGGTCTCTCCCCATTGGTCGCTCAGCCACGCCCTCAGTTGCCCCGCCCCAATTTGGGTCTGGGGGTCCCACAGGGGTGGGCGGGGCTTGGCCCGAGGGGGCGGGGCCACGGCCGGGGTGGGCGGGGCCTCAGGGGGGCGGCGGGAGGGGCACGGGAGAAGTGGGCGGAGCTTCCGGAGGGGCGGGGCCTGTGAAAACAAAAAAAAAAAGGGAAAAAAAACGAAAAAAAAAAAAATCAAAATTCGGAGAAATTCCGAAAATTTCCCATAAATTCTCAAAAATTTCTCCTAAAAATTTTAAAATCTCCCCCGCGGAAAAAAAAAAAAAAAATCCAAAATTTTGCCGTAAAAAAAAATCCCGAAATTTTACCCCAAAACCCTCAAATCATAAAATCCCCGAATTCCAAAATTTTACCCCCAAAACTCAAAAATTTCAGCATAAAATCCCCCAAATTCTAAAATTTTACCCCAAAACTCAAAAATTTCAGCATGAAATCCCCAAATTCCAAAATTTTACCACAAAACTCAAAAATTTCAGCATGAAATCCCCAAAATTCCAAAATTTTACCCCAAAACTCAAAAATTTCAGCATAAAATCCCCAAATTCCGAAATTTTAACACAAAACCTGCAAATCTCAGCACAAAATCCCGAAATTCCAAAATTTTACCCCAAAATCTACAAATCTCAGCATAAAATCCCAAAATTTTACCCCAAAACTCAAAAATTTCAGCATAAAATCCCCAAATTCTAAAATTTTACCCGAAAACTCAAAAATTTCAGCATAAAATCCCCAAATTCCAAAATTTTACCCCAAAACCTGCAAATCTCAGCATAAAACCCCCCAAATTCCAAAATTTTACCCCAAAACTCAAAAATTTCAGCATGAAATCCCCAAATTCCAAAATTTTACCCCAAAACTCAAAAATTTCAGCATGAAATCCCCAAAATTCCAAAATTTTACCCCAAAACTCAAAAATTTCAGCATAAAATCCCCAAATTCCAAAATTTTACCCCAAAACCTGCAAATCTCAGCACAAAATCCCGAAATTCCAAAATTTTACCCCAAAACTCAAAAATTTCAGCATAAAATCCCCAAATTCCAAAATTTTACCACAAAACTCAAAAATTTCAGCATGAAATCCCCAAATTCCAAAATTTTACCACAAAACTCAAAAATTTCAGCATGAAATCCCCAAATTCCAAAATTTTACCACAAAACCCACAAATTTCATCATAAAATCCCCAAAGTTCCAAAATTTTACCCCAAAATCTGCAAATCTCAGCATAAAATCCCCAAATTCCAAAATTTTACCCTAAAACTCAAAAATTTCCTCATAAAATCCCCAAATTCTGAAATTTTACCCCAAAACTCAAAAATTTCCTCATAAAATCCCCAAATTCTGAAATTTTACCCCAAAACTCAAAAATTTCAGCATAAAATCCCAAAAATTCCAAAATTTTACCCCAAAATCTGCAAATCTCAGCACAAAATTCCCCAATTTCCCCACAAAGTTTCCCAAAATTTTATCCCAAAAATTTCCTCAGGGTTTCCCCGATTCCCAAAATTGCTGAATTTCTCCCCAAAATTTTCCCCTGAAATTCACAAATTCCCCCCAAAAATTCCCAATTTTTTCCTCGTTTTTAAACCAAAACTTTCCCCGAAATTCCCAAAATTTCCCCCAAATTTTTCCCGTGAAAATTCCCCGTTTTTCCTCGGTTTTCACCAGAAATTTCCCAAATCCCCCCCAAAATTTTCCCCCAAATTTCCCCCCCACAATTTTCCCCCAAAAATTCCACAAATTCCCGAGAAAATTCCATAATTTTCCCAAAATTTCTTCCAATTTTTTGGGGCAGATTTTGCCTAAAAAAATCCAAAATTTTCTCTCAACATTTCCCCCCAAATTCCCCAATTTTTCCTTTTTTCCCCCAAAATTTTTTTCCCCAAATTCCCAATTTCCTCAAAATTTCCTCAAGAATTCCCAAATTTTCCCCAATTTCCCTCTAAAATTTCCAAATTTCCTTTTAAATTCCCCCATTTTTCACCATTTTCGAACCCGAATTCTCCTAAATTTTCCCAATTTTTTCCCCCAAAATTTTCCCCCAAAATTTCCAATTTTCCTATAAAATTCCCCCGAAATTTCCCCCCAAAATTTCTCCAAAATTCCCAATTTTTCCCCCAAAATCCTCTTTTCTGAAATTCTCACAAATTCCTGAATTTCCCCCCGAATTTCCCAAATTTTCCCATTTCTCCCTAAATTTTTTTCAATTTTTTCAATTTTTTTTCCCCCATTTTTCCCCAATTTTTCCGATTTTCTCCCCAATTTCTCACGTGGGGGGAGGGGCAGCTCCAGCTCCGGCGCCCTCTTCTGGGGGAGGGGAGAGAAAAATCACAAAAATCACCAAAAATCACCCAAAAAATCACCAAAAAACCACCCCAAAATCACCCAAAATTTACCCCAAAACATCCCCAAAAAAATCCTCCAAACGCCCCAAATTTTACCCGAAATTTTGCCCCAAAAATATCCTAAAAATGCTTTAAAATTGATCCCAAAAATGCCCCAAAAATAAATAAAATGAATCCCAAAAAACGACCCCAGTGACGAGAAAAAAAACCCCAAAAATGCCCCAAACTTGACCCAAAAAATGCCCCCAAAAAAACCCAAAATGGCACCAAAAGACCCAAAAATGTCCCCCGAAAATGCCCCAAAATTTAGCCCAGAAATGCCCAAAAAATGACCCAAAATTTACCCTGAAATTTACCCAAAAAATGACCCAAAAAATCACCCAAAATGACCCCAAAAATCCCTCCAAAATCCCCCAAAATTTACCCCAAAAATTGACAAAAAATGACCCAAAAAAGCCCCAAAATTGACCCCAAAAACCTCAAAAATTACCCCAAAAATGACTCCAAAAATCCCTAAAATGCCTCAAAATTTAGCCCAAAAATGACCCAAAATAAACCCCGAAATTTACCCCAAAAATTGACCCAAAATGACCCAAAAAATGGCCAAAATTCGCCCCAAAAAATCCCCAAAAAATCCCTGAAATTTACCCCAAAAATGACACCAAAAGTCACCAAAAACGACCCAAAATGACCTAAAAATCCAACAAAAATCCCCAAAAATTTAACCCAAAAATTGACCCAAAATGACCCAAAAAATGACACAAAATGACCCCAAAAATCCCTCAAAAATCCCCCAAAATTTACCCCAAAAATTGACACAAAATGACCCAAAAATGCCCCAAGATTTACCCTAAAAAATCCCCAAAATTTACCCCAAAATTTACCCCAAAAAATCTCCAAAATGCCCCAAAATTTAGCCCAGAAATGCCCAAAAAATGACCCAAAATTTACCCCGAAATTTACCCAAAAAATGACCCAAAAAATCACCCAAAATGACCCCAAAAATCCCTCAAAAATCCCCCAAAATTTACCCCAAAAATTGACACAAATGACCCAAAACTGCCCCAAAATTTACCCTAAAAAATCCCCAAAAAAACCCAAAATTTACCCCAAAAATGACCCCAAAAAATCTCCAAAACGCCCCAAAATTTATCCCAAAAATGGCCAAAAAATGACCTTAAAAATCCCTCCAAAATCCCCTAAAATTTACCCCAAAAATTGACAAAAAATGACCCAAAAAAGCCCCAAAATTGACCCAAAAAACCTCAAAAATTACCCCAAAAATGACTCCAAAAATCCCTAAAATGCCTCAAAATTTAGCCCAAAAATGACCCAAAATAAACCCCGAAATTTACCCCAAAAATTGACCCAAAATGACCCAAAAATGGCCAAAATTCGCCCCAAAAAATCCCCAAAAAATCCCCGAAATTTACCCCAAAAATGACACCAAAAGTCACCAAAAACGACCCAAAATGACCTAAAAATCCCTCAAAAATCCCCAAAAATTTAACCCAAAAATTGACCCAAAATGACCCAAAAAATGACACAAAATGACCCCAAAAATCCCTCAAAAATCCCCCAAAATTTACCCCAAAAATTGACACAAAATGACCCAAAAATGCCCCAAGATTTACCCTAAAAAATCCCCAAAATTTAGCCCAAAATTTACCCCAAAAAATCTCCAAAATGCCCCAAAATTTAGCCCAAAAATGGCCAAAAAATGACCCAAAATTTACCCTGAAATTTACCCCAAAAATGACCCCAAAAATGACCCAAAATGACCCCAAAAATCCCTCAAAAATCCCCCCAAAATTTACCCCAAAAATTGACACAAATGACCCAAAACTGCCCCAAAATTTACCCTAAAAAATCCCCAAAAAAACCCAAAATTTACCCCAAAAATGACCCCAAAAAATCTCCAAAACGCCCCAAAATTTATCCCAAAAATGGCCAAAAAATGACCTAAAAAATCCCTCCAAAATCCCCTAAAATTTACCCCAAAAATTGACCCAAAATGACCCAAAAAAGTCCCAAAATTGACCCAAAGAGACTCAAAAATTACCCTAAAAATGACCCCAAAAAATCCCTAAAATGCCCCAAAAATTAGCCCAAAAATGACCCAAAAATGACCCAAAAATTGACCCCAAAAATTGACCCAAAATGACCCAAAAATGGCCAAAATTCGCCCCAAAAAGTCCCCCAAAAATCCCCAAAAAATCCCCGAAATTTACCCCAAAAATTACCCCAAAAGTCACCAAAAACGACCCAAAATGACCTAAAAATCCCACAAAAATCCCCAAAAATTTAACCCAAATATTGACCCTAAATGACCCAAAAAATGACCCAAAATGCCCCAAAATGACCCCAAAAATCCCTCAAAAATCCCCCAAAATTCACCCCAAAAATTGCCCTGAAAAAACCCAAAAATGTCCCAAAAGACTCAAAAATTACCCCAAAATTGACCACAAAAAATCCCCAAAACGCCCCAAAATTTATCCCAGAAATGCCCAAAAAATGACCCAAAATTTACCCTGAAATTTACCCAAAAAATGACCCAAAAAATCACCCAAAATGACCCAAAAAATCCCTCAAAAATCCCCCAAAATTTACCCCAAAAATTGACACAAAATGACCCAAAACTGCCCCAAAATTGACCCAAAAAGACTCAAAAATTACCCAAAAATGACCCCAAAAAAACTCCAAAATGCCCCAAAATTTACCCCCGAAATGACACCAAAAGTCACCAAAAATGACCCAAAAATGACCCAAAAAATGTCTCAAAAATCCCCCAAAATCTACCCCAAAACTTGACCCAAAAAATCCCCAAAATCCCCAAAATTTATCCCGAAAATGCCAAAAAATGGCCCCAAATGACCCCAGGTGACCCCGAGTGACCCTGAGTGACCCCTGAGTGACCCCACGTGACCCCTGAGTGACCCTGAGTGACCATGGGTGACCCCAGGTGACCCCCGAGTGACCTCAGGTGACCCCTGAGTGACCCTGAGTGACCCCAGGTGACCCCAAGTGACCCCACGTGACCCCACGTGACCCTGAGTGACCCCGAGTGACCTCAGGTGACCCCAGGTGACCCCTGAGTGACCCCAGGTGACCCCAAGTGACCCCAGGTGACCCCCTAAGTGACCCCTGAGTGACCCCAGGTGACCTCAGGTGACCCCCAGGTGACCCCTGAGTGACCCCTGAGTGACCCTGAGTGACCCCAGGTGACCTCAGGTGACCCCAGGTGACCCTGAGTGACCCCTGAGTGACCCCGAGTGACCCCAAGTGACCCCAAGTGACCCCAAGTGACCCTGAGTGACCCCTGAGTGACCCCTGAGTGACCTCAGGTGACCCCTGAGTGACCCTGGGTGACCCCCACGTGACCCTGAGTGACCCCGAGTGACCTCAAGTGACCCCAGGTGACCCCTGAGTGACCCCAGGTGACCCCTAAGTGACCCCTGAGTGACCCCGAGTGACCTCAGGTGACCCCGAGTGACCCCAGGTGACCCCAGGTGACCCCTGAGTGACCTCAGGTGACCCCGAGTGACCCCTGAGTGACCCCTGAGTGACCCCAGGTGACCCCAAGTGACCCCTGAGTGACCCCAGGTGACCCCTGAGTGACCCCTGAGTGACCCCGAGTGACCTCAAGTGACCCCAGGTGACCCCTGAGAGACCCCTGAGTGACCCTGAGTGACCCCGGGTGACCCTGAGTGACCCCGAGTGACCTCAGGTGACCTCTGACCTTGGGCCTCCATCAGCAGCTGCAGCTCCCGCGGGGTCACCTCGGGCAGCTCCTCCTGCGGCAGAAACTCGTTAAAAACCCATCAAAAACTCGTTAAAAACCCATCAAAAACTCGTTAAAAACCCACCAAAAACTCGTTAAAAACCCACCAAAAACTCGTTAAAAACCCACCAAAAACTCGTTAAAAACTCACCAAAAACTCCTCAAAAACTCATTAAAAACTCGTTAAGAACTCCTCAAAAACTCGTTAAAAACTCATTAAAAAACTCATTAGAAACTCATCAAAAACTCACCCAAAATTCACCCAAAATTCACCCAAAATTCATTAACAATTCATTAAAAACTCATCAAAAACTCACCCAAAACTCATTACAAACTCATTAAAAACTCATCAAAAACTCATTAAAAACTCATCAAAAACCCCTCAAAAACTCATCAAAAACTCATCAAAAACTCATTAAAAATTCACCCCAAAACTCACCCAAAATTCATTAAAAATTCATTAAAAACTCACCCAAAACTCATTAAAAACTCATTAAAAACTCATCAAAAACTCACCAAAAACTCATCAAAAACTCATTAACAACTCATTAAAAACTCATCAAAAACTCACCCAAAATTCACCCAAAACTCACCCAAAATTCATTACAATTCATCAAAAACTCATTAAAAACTCATTAAAAACTCACCCAAAACTCATTAACAACTCATTAAAAACTCATCAAAAACTCACCCAAAATTCACCCAAAACTCAGCCAAAATTCATTAACAATTCATCAAAAACTCATCAAAAACTCATTAAAAACTCACCCAAAACTCATCAAAAACTCATCAAAAACTCATCAAAAACTCACCCAAAATTCACCCCAAAACTCACTCAAAATTCATTAAAAATTCATTAAAAACTCACCCAAAACTCATCAAAAACTCATTAACAACTCATCAAAGACTCATTAAAAACTCATTAAAAACTCACCCAAAACTCATTAAAAACTCAGTAAAAACTCGTCAAAAACTCGTTAAAAACTCAGGAAAAACCCATCAAAAACTCGTTAATAACTCATTAAAAACGCATCAAAAACTCATCAAAAACTCAGTAAAAATTCATTAAAATCTCATTAAAAACTCGTTAAAAACTCATTAAAAACTCAGTAAAAACTCGTTAAAAACTCAGTAAAAATTCATTAAAAAACTCACACAAAAAGTTCATTAAAAAATCACCCAAAACTCATAAAAAACTCATTAAAAATTCATTAAAAACTCGTTAAAAACTCACCCCAAAACTCGTTAAAAACTGAGTAAAAACTCATTAAAAATGCATTAGAAATTCATTAAAAATTCTTTAAAAATTCATTAAAAACTCACCCAAAACTCATTAAAAATTCATTAAAAACTCACCCAAAGTTCATTAAAAATTCATTAAAAATTCATTAAAGACTCACTCAAAATTCACCCAAAACTCATTAAAAACTCATTAAAAACTCACCCAAAACTCATTAAAAACTCATTAAAAATCCATTAAAAATTCATTAAAAACTCACCCAAAACTCAATAAAAACTCATTAAAAAACTCGTTAAAAACTCAGCAAAAACTCATCAAAAACTCAGTAAAAATTCATTAAAAACTCATTAAAAACTCGTTAAAAACTCATTAAAAACTCATTAAAAACTCAGTAAAAAACTCGTTAAAAACTCAGTAAAAATTCATTAAAAACTCATTAAAAACTCGTTAAAAACTCGTTAAAAACTCATTAAAAATTCATTAAAAACTCGTTAAAAACTCATTAAAAACTCACACAAAAAGTTCATTAAAAAATCACTCAAAACTCATAAAAAATTCATTAAAAATTCATTAAAAACTCGCTAAAAA